>NW_020799097.1:21339003-21379171 GCF_003259725.1 Athene cunicularia
GGGGGGGTCCTCCGGAGAGTGAAGTGAAGAAGACAGATGCCTCCTGGAACCCCCACTGACAAGATTGATGCAGGAACCCCAGACTGGTGATCTCTATTTCTCTATTCTCTCCATCTCCCTCCTTTCCTTTCTCCCCCTTTTCCTTCACTACCGTTAAGAAATGCAAGGCATACTGTATTGCTTGCCACAACTCATTATATACTTAGCCAATTATCATGTATACAATTAGTACGTTGTGGGAGGTTAGTCAATGTCTGGACTTTGAGACTTGTCTCACTGTTGTCCACTCCATTGGGGATTTACGAAGCTGAGTCACTTGTCTCCCTTGTCTGAGTGGGATGTGACACAGTCTTCACCAGCAAGGGCTCCAGCAACACCACCCAAGATGCAGAAGTGGGGACTGGGAGAAGGAAGAACCACCCACTGTAGGAGAAGATCAGGTTTGAGACCATCTAAGGAACTTGAAGGTGCACAAGTCCATGGGACCTGATGAGAAGAATCCACAGGTCCTGAGGGAACTTACGGATGAAGCGGCTAAGCCACTATCCATCATATCTGAGAAGTCATGGCAGACCAGTGAAGTTCCCACTGACTGGAAAAGGAGAATCATAACTCAAATTTTTAAAAAGTGAAAAAAAGAAGACCCAGGGAACTACAGGCCAGTCAGTCTCACCTCTGCCTGGCAAGATCATGGAGCAGATCCTCCTTGAAACTATGCTATGGCACATGGAAAATAAGAAGGTAACTGGTGACAGCCAACATGAATTCACTAAGGGCAAATCATGCCTGACAAATGTGATGGCCTTCTATAGCCATGTTACAACTCTGGTGAATAAAGGAAGAGCAACTGTCATCATCTACCTGGATTTATGCAAAGCATTTGACATTGTCCTGCACAACATCCTTGTCTCTAACTTGGAGAGGCATGGATTTTACAGATGGAACACTCAGTGAATACGGAATTAGCTGGATAGACCCACTCAAAGAGTTGTGATCAACAGCTCAATGTCCAAGTGGAGAGCAGTGACAAGTGGCATTCCTCAAGGGTCAGTGTTGGGGAAAGTATAGTTTAATTGTTGGCAACATGAACAGTGGGATTGAGTGCTCCCTCAGCAAGTTGACTGCTGACACACAACACCAAGCTGTGTGGTGCAGTTGACACACTGGAGGGAAGGGATGTGCCATCCAGAGAGACATTGACAGGCTTGAGAGGTTGGTCTGTACATACCTCAAGTCTGAAGTTCAACAAGGCCAAGCAAGGTCCTGCACATGGGTCAGGGCAATCCCAAGCACTAATACAGGCTGGGCAATGCGTGGATTGAGAGCAGCCCTGAGGAGAAGGACTTGAGGGTATTGGTGGATGGGAAACTGAATAGGACCCAGTAATGTGTGCTCATGGCTCAGAAGGCCAACCGTATCCTGGGTTGCATCAAGAGCAGTGTGACCAGTTGGTTGAGGGAGGTCATTCTTCCCCTCTACTCTGCTCTCATGAGACCCTACCTGCACTGCTATGTCCAGCTCTGGGTCCCCCAATATAAGAAGGATGTAGACCTGCTCAAACAGGTCCAGAGGAGGGTAATGAAGATAATCAGAAAGCTGGAGCAAATCCCCTATGAGGACAGGTTGAGAGAGTTGGGGTTGTCCAGCCTAAAGAAAGGAAGGCTCTGGGGACACCTTATAGCGGCCTTCCAGTACTTAAAGGGGGTCTTTAGGAAAGATGGGGAGGGACTATTTTACAGGGAGATATAGAAGTTAAGATGAGGGGTAATGGTTTTAACCTGAAGGAGGGCAGATTTAGATTAGCTATAAGGAAGAAAGTCTTTATTATGAGGGTTGTAAGGCACTGGCACAGGTTTCCCAGAGAGGCTGTGGCTGACCCTCCCTGGCAGTGTCCCAGGCCAGGTTGGACGGGGCTTTGAGCAACCTGGGCTAGGGGAAGGTGTCCCTGCCCATGGCAGAGGGGGTTGGAACTAGATGATCTTTAAGATCCCTTCTAACTCAAACTATTCTATGCTTCTATGAAGGTAGATTCAGCAAAACTTTAATTTTCTTTCACAGATCTGTGTTTGAAATCTTAGTATACAAAGTCACTGAAATGATAGTGACTAACACAGTTCAGATGGTTCATGGTTTTTCTTTTGTTTCATATTTATGAATAATGAGATGGCCAGCTTCAAATTTTACAGCAGGAAGTTGGCTAATGCCTACTCTATACTCAGACAGCCAGATTATGGTGTATAATATTGGACAAAGTTTCTTGCTGTCCAGCAGGGAAGTAGATATTCCTCCCTTCGAGATCATATTTATTAATTAACTTATTGTAACCATAAGATATGGAGGGAGGAGTGTCAGAAAATTATAGCTTTTCAATGAATGACATACTAGTAAACTGATCACCAAATATCAATTCTGTAATTAAAATTTTTACGTCTATATCTTCCTTAAAATAGGACAGAATTCATCTAGCCACAACAGTATAGCCAAAATCAGTATATCCTTGTATGTCAATAAAATGACCTACTCTTAATCCCTCACCATTTAACTGATAGTATGGGAGCTGTTTATTCCTTATTAGGCTTTTAACAGAAAAGTGTGACTGTGTAAAGAATTCTTCATATGTTTGTCTAGCTCAGTACTGGATTATTTTTATTTTATTTTAAAGTATATTAAAAAGTTGAGATTATTCACTAATTTAATGTTAGTTTTAAAGTTAGTAAATAAAAAATTCTTCCCAATAAATTGAAAAAATTGGAGTGAAAGGGAAATAACAGTACTAACAAAGATGAAAATTTGCAACAGAAAAATCTGCAGTGGTGAGAAAAAAGAACACGAGCAACTGAATAAATTAACCATAACACATAATATGATGGCAAATATTCACCATGTATTTTCAGAGTAAATATTTATATTTAGGTGATGCTGTTGTTGTCAATGGATAAACTTTTTTTTCAGCAGAATAAACAACATAATAAGTTAGTACAAATCCACATTAATTGCAAAAGAATAATAGAAGATATACAGAAGTTATAAATACAATAATAACCGGGTGAAGAAAAATGAATTTGGACCATTTTCCGAAGAAAAATAGAATTGTAAGAAAACATTGTCTTATATAAAAAATGCACCTTGTAATTCATTAAAAAAATATTGCAGAACAGTCTATTCTTAACTATATCCGGAAGTAGCTGCTAAGCATTTGTACCAATGACGTCCATTTCAATACATACTTTCCTTGGGGACAGCAGAGTACAGCAAAACAGTGCTATGAGAGCTACAATATCTTCCCATTGCAATGCTAAGGTTTGTTTGTTTGCTTGTTTTTAATAAAGCTGCAGTAATTTCTTCCATTTTCTATGGGATCTCATAGACTCTTGGCAGCGGATACAATATTAGCTCATAAGTAATCTCAGTCTTGTCTAGGTTTTGAGGAAGAATTTCATAGAAACAGAAACATAAAAATTAAATTATTTTTAAGAAAGGCCAATTTAGAAGCTGGTATTTGACTGAATGTAATTAATTTCAATTATTTGTATAGACTTATGCATACCTTCACTGTACAGAGTGGTCACACACTTCGGAGTGTTGATTTACAGATGAAACGTACATCAGTACTCACCTGAAGTTACTTTCACAAGTTTGACACTATGTTTTTAATCAACTGATGCCACATGCTCTAAAATGAAGCCCCTTGGCCAGGCCAGCTGGATCTGGCTTCGAGAACTGATGGAGAAAGAGATTCAACAGGAAAGAGGCACTCAGAGAATTTTCACTCTCCACACTTACCAAAATACATCTTCATGACAAGCTAGAGTCTAAACCAACGTACCTTCTAATTAAGGTGCATTTATAATATATTCTTAGAAGCATAAAAATTCTGTTGGATTTTATAAAATAACTACAAAATCCTGACAGACTTCTTTACAAGAAGAGAAGACAGTTATGTAAATTCTCATTAAAGTCTTGTCAATGTTAGAATGGAGTTATCCTGTTCATCAGAAAATGGTTAGCATCAAGCAGGACAGTTTCTTGGACATAGTTCCTGAAAAAGGATGGCACATACTGATCTGCAATTGCACTTACATGACATGCAAAGTTGCTAGACTAAAACTCTCTAAGCCTTCTGGGGATAAATTCAATCTCCATTAGCAAGCACTCACTCCTAGGATGCAAGTTTTCTAACACAGGTAAGAATGTTATTTTCAGAACTGAAAAATACTTCAATTAAAAAAAAAAAAATCTTTAAAATAAAAAGTTCGTTAATTTACTGATCCTGAGAGCTGTCTGTGGTGGGTTGAATTTGTCTGCCTGCCAGACTGCTACCCAGGTGCTCTCTCTCTCTTTCTTCAACAGGATGGGTTGGAAAATAAGATGGAAAAGCTCATGGATTGAGATAAAGATGAAGAGATAACTACCTTCAACTATCATGGGCAAAACAGACTGAGGAACAATTAATTTAATTTCTTGACAACTAAAATAGATTTACTAGTGAGGAAAAGAAGATAAAAGATAAAATACCTTCTCTCCATACACCCTTTCTTCCCAGGCTCAACTTCACTCCTTCATTCCCAATTTCTCTACCTCTTCCTCAGTCTCAATGGTGCAGGTTCTTCCACAGGCTGCAGTCTTTCAGGATAAACCTGCTCCACAAGCTGCTCCACCATGGGCTCTCCATGGGCTGCAGTTCCTTGGAAAATATCCACCTGCCCCAGTATGGGGTCTTCCATGGGTTGTGATGTGGATGTCTTCTGCACTGTGGTCCTCTACGGCTGCTAGGAAATGCCTGCTCCACCATGGTCTCTTCCATGGGCTGCAGGAGAATCTCTGCTATGGCTCCTTGGAGCACCTCTTCCTTCTTTTGTACTCACCTTGGTGCTTGCAAAGCTGTTTCTCTCACCCGTTTTTCCTCACATTCTTCTGGGTGGTGTTTTGCCCTTTCTTAAACACATTTTCCCCAAGGTGCCATCACCTTGGCCAGGGGGATCAGCCATGCCCTGCAGTAGGTGTGTTGGACCTGGCTATATCTGACACAGGGCAGCCTCAGCCGCTCCTCACAGAGGCCACCCTGCAGCCCTGCTGCCAGCGCATGGGCACCTCTACCAGGTATGGTATTATTGAACAGAGAAAACTGTAATCAGTCCACACAGTGTGTGTGCTACTGGCGGCTGTAATGGAACCATTTCACTCTTAACCACCATCTTCTTTCAAGTTGATCCCAGTGCTCACAAATTTGAGAGACAATATTTTTCATGACCGTTTATTTAGCCTTTAGCCTTTCAGCTGCTAAGACCAACAAGGGTGTAGAATATTAACTGTGGCTATTTCAGAGATGTCATGCTGGGAAAGGACCAACTGCTTCTACAGAATCCCACAGACACCCATCAGGGAGTAATGAGGTTCACTCACTGCCATCCTGCCCCCATTTCAGTCACGGAGCGGCTGCATTTGCCCTCTTCCACATGCCGATCCACTGAGTCATCCAGTGAACCCGGGCTCATTATTTTAAGACTCCATTGAGCATACGATGGGGCCATAAATAGAAACATGTCTGAAGACAAATAAATACAAAATAAATTGCTCATTTTAGCTCGTTGCAAAAACTGTAGAAAATAACTGTCCTTCCGACATGAAAGTCAAGGCATTTTTTTGCCATTTTTAGCTAGCAGTTCATCTGTTTCCTTTGAATTAAGGAATATTTCTGTACTTCGAAAGCTCTGTAATCTGAATAAATTAGAACCTATTTTGTCACTTTCCAGTATCTTAACAATTTTCCTCTTCTTTATTGATTTCAAATCATTTCCATTCTAATTTAAAATGGAAATTTCTGTCCAGCTGATAATATTTAAGTTTTCAATTTCTGTAAAAATTAGCCATCCTGTTTGGTTTCTGGTGGCAGGAACTGATGATGTACACCGTCAGTAACTACACCTGCTGCTGTTGGCTTGCTTGAGGTTTCAGTCTCTGCTTTACCCTGTATCAAACGGCATGGTTCTAGCTGGAGATGACTGGGGTACAATAGTGTTCAGGACAGATATCTAGATCTGCTGAGACCCCTAGGAGTATTTTGTGAAGACATTCTCTGGTGCAGATTAAAGATATCTCTCTTTATACAATGTAAAGCCACTTTCAGGCCTTTAAAAACATGGAGAAATTGGTCTTTTATGGAAAAAAAATATTTGGAAGGGTTAAAGTGTTTGAATATTCACTTATAAAGCTCTCACAGCTCCAGTCTGTAAGTGAGGCAGTTTATGAAAGCTGAAGCCTTTTTTCCATAAAAAGCAGCAGAAGGACCATACTCAAATTTAAAAGAAAGCAGTGTACATTATGACAGGCAAAATGCAAGATACAATATTACAGGGAATTTGAAAAGGCAGTACCAGAAGTCATACAAGTAAGTATTGATAGAATAACAGAAGTGAAAGTTCTGAATTAATTCTAGCTTTGCATGGCCCAAAAGAGCAAGTTAAACAATTCAGTTAGAAATCCACCAGAAATATCTTTGCCTTGGTATCCCAAGGTATTTGCTCACTCTACATCTATTAGTAAGTTGTCCAATTATTATTATGTGTCATTTTGATGAAGACTCTGTAAGGAAACATGCACATTCTTCCTGTGTGTTTGCATGAGATCTAATGGGCACTCTATATGTTTACACGAATCACAGTTTTCAACATGCAGATTAGATGTCCAGGCTTGGACATCCTCCTTCCAGTCAGAGGAGCCGTTTTCCATCTGAACAGGTTAATGGGTTTTTAAAGTTAAATAAAGCACTAGTCATTTCAGTAAGAAGTTTTGTTTGCAGTCTGTCCAGGAGATGATTCACTCTAGCCCAGGGACAGCAGCATTGTCAACATCAGGTAAGGGCCATCCATAATCCTTTGGGAGAAGTATTAGAATTAGAAAATCATAATGAATTTGTGAATCACACAAAAACCTTGGGGAAGTGATCTGAATCTGAACAAAACAGAGAGGGGGGGAAAAAAAAAAAAAAAAAAAAAAAAAAAAAAGGAAATGTCATGAAAGGAACTAATTATTTTATATTATGATTCTCTGTTGAAAGTAATACCCAGGATGAAGGCTAATCTTTTCACATAAAGTTAAGGCCCTACTGAACACAGAAGCACCCAAAGAGAAGGATAAGGAACTAAACTGGATGGTCACATCCAGAGGAGCGGTCAATGACTTAATGTCCAGATGGAGATCAGTGATGAGTGGTGTCGTGCAGGGACAGGTGTTTTTTAATATCTTCATCAATGACATAGACAGTGGGATCAAGTGCACCCTGAGCAAGTTTGCAGATGACATCAAGCTGAGTGGTGTGGTTGACACACCTGAGGGACAGGATACCATTCAGAGGGACCCTGACAAGCTTGAAAAGTGGGCCCATGTGAACCTCATGAGGTTCAAGAAGGCCAAGTACAAAGTCCTGCACATGGATTGGGGCAACTCCCAGTATCAATACAGACTGGAGGATGAAGGGATTAAGAGCAACCTGCAAAGAAGGACTTGGCAATTCTGGTGGATAAAAAGCTGGACATGAGCCAACAATGTTTGCTCACGCCCAGAAAGCCAACTCTATCCTGGGCTGTATCAAAAAAAGCATGGCCAGCAGGCTTAGGCCTAAGGAGGTGATTCTGTCCCTCTGCTCTCGTGAGACCCCACCTGGAGTACTATGTCTAGCTCTGGAGTCCTCAGTACAAGACAGACTTGTTGGAGTGGATACAGAGGAGGACCACAAAAATGATGAAAGGGATGGAACACCTCACCCCACCTGTGAGGAAAGGCTGAGAGAGTTGGGGTTGTTTAGCCTAGAGAAGAAAAGGCTCTGGGGAGACCTTATTGCAGCCTTTTGATACTTAAAGGAGGCTTATAAGAAAGATGGGGACAGACTTTTCAATAGGGCATGTAGCAATAGGACAAGGGGTTAATGGTTTTAAACTAAAAGAGGGTAGATTCAGACTAGACATAAGGAAAAACTTTTTCACAATGAGGGTTTTGAAACACACGAACATGTTGCCCAAAGAGATGGTAGATGCCTCATCCCTGGAAATGTTCATGGTCAGGTTGGATGGGGCTATGAGCAACCTGATCTAGTCAAAGATGTCCCTGCTTGTTGCAGGGAGGGTGGACCTGGACTAGATGACCTTTAAAGGTCCCTTCTGACCCAAATCATTCTATGATTCTATGTTTCTAAATAATTAATATTACAGAATAGCATCGATGGCACAACAGGCTAGCTTTCATCAGATAGTTTTGAAATAATTTAACAGTTAAATAGTTGAGCTGCTTAGTTATAAAAATCAGCAACAGATTTGAAGGATCAGTAACAATCTTTAATGTACCACCAAAACGAACAAAGTGGATCTGAACAGGAAGCCTGAAAAGGTAATTGGAGTGAGAACTATAAATTACCTTGTTAAAATCGTATGGGTTTGTAATGGGCAATAATGGTTGTAGTATTTCAGCTAAACAGTCAGTAAAGGATATCTAACTAATTTAATTGGACTTCAGAAAGCATTTCAAACAACCCACTAAACAAACAATTAAGGAACTAAATAGACACAGGGTAAGAGATAATGAACCTCCAATGTGAGAAACTGGTTAACATCTAGAAACAAGACATACTAGAACACGATCTGCTTAGGTGCCTTAAATAGCTTTATTGTATACACCCACAAAGTTCCTTTTCATCATACAAAAAAAAGAAGGGGAAGAACTTTATAATTAAGAAATTAAGATTAATCCACAACATTGCAAAACCAGGCCATTAGGCTGCAAATTGTCAAGGAAACTTTGTTTCTGAGAAATTTAACCTTGCTAAAAGCAAATTTCACTCTTTGTACAACCTCTTGGCGACTATTTAAGTAACTACTTGGGGGAAAAAAATAATATTTGAACACTGACATGGGAAACTGATCCATGTGAAAGACTGTGATAACAATGTCTTAAACAATGCCATGCCTTAACAAGGAAGTCTGACCTACTCACTTCAAGCAAATTAAGGAATAATATTACAGTGATGTTGTAAGCGGATGTACATGATAAAAATAATAAGAGGCATGGAAAAACCTCTATTAGAGGAGAGACTGAAAGGCTGGAGGAAATATATAAAATAATACTTAATAAGGTATTCTGTTTTTACTTACATCAGCATACTAGAATGTATAACTGCATGGAAAGGAATACAAAAAAGTATTTGTTTACAAACTATGTAACTAACCTATGTAAGGAATTGCTACATGATATGGAACAGGGTAACACTATTAAAAGCATGTTTATATGGAGTCATCACACATAAAGTCACTTATAAGGGGAACAGCTATTGTGCTTCAGGGCATAATCAAACCAGGAAACAATGGGGCTAGAAAGAAAGCTGGTGTTGGGGAAATAATACTTATGTTTGCTAAGTATACCTGGGCTTCCTGCTTCACACGTTCATAAGCTCTTGTGATATAATGTTGTATGTTCTCTCACATCGTAAGCCAAAAACACTGTGTCTGGCTAGGTTTATTGCTTGCTCTGTTCCCAAGTGAAACATTTCTTTTTGTAACTTTTCAGTTTCCTACATTATTTTACCAGCTCACATGGGCCCTGGAGATCCTACATCCTGCATCTCAGAACACCATCAGAGCTGTACAAAATTGGTCAACCTTATAGAAATTATCTGACTTCACAGGATTCCTTTTTTTTTTTTTTCCATTTTTTTCCTTCTACTTCAACATGTCATTGCTTTTATTTGGTACCATAAATCTGTCAGTCATGTAACCTCTAATGCATTTTAGCTGTTTTGGGGATTTGAGAGCTTGTGGAGAGCTCAGAACAGCTTTCCACATGCATTCTGCCCATTACATAGCCCTGCGCCTGCTGGAGATTATCATCCCAGCTGGCCAGGATTGTATGTTGCAGTGAAGTGAAAATCTGAACAGCCCCAGACCCATCTAGAACCACCTAGCTGGGCTTCTGATACTGAATACATTGGGTTAGTGTCATTACAAACTTCATATGGCAAAGAAACAATCTCTAAATACTTACCTATTAGGCTGTGTCCAAACTGGAGCCTCTTGTTTCCCTTTTCTTCACAAGTATTAAAGCATTAAAGATCTTGACCTGTGGACAGTGACAAAAAAGCTTTCTCAGTACTGGTACTCAGGTTGATTACTCAAGAAGTGTCTGGAATCCAAGCAGTCAATAATTAGGGGACTAAAGAAACTATAAAGCTTTAGAGCTCTTTGGTCTTCTCTTGCTCACAATTAGCTGAGAAGTAGCTGTCTGATAACAACTTTTCTTTTATAAAGTGTTTTGTACTTGGTGGTGCTGGTTACTTTTGGATCCCAACAAGAAAACCACACAGACTTTCAAGACAACTATTTTATTAATATCCCATAAAAGATATACTAAGTTGCAAAATCATAAACTCATTCTGATTCTGGGAATGCTGTGATGTGCAGCATCTGACAGACCTTCGGTCAGGGCATGGCACATACCTTGTCCATGATGAGGTTCACAGCATTGCAGCCTTTATTGGGTTTTCCTGTAAGTAAACAACTCTATTAATCATTTCTGCTGTTGAGCAAAAGGATGTTTATATGAAAACATGCTGCTTTGCTTCAAGATAAGGATATGCTGGTGGCGTCTTCACTGGTGAACCTACATCAAGGGGTTTGTGCAGTACAGCACAGTCCTAACAGACAAATAATATATTCAGTAAAGCACACATCTACACCTACTCAGGTCAGCTGCTGTGTGGATCAATAGCTCCTCATCATACAACAGTCTTTGGTTAGGAGCACTGCAGAAGACACAATATCTGGCACTCAAAAACCAAGAAGTCACTTTGCTGTCTTGGAAATCCATTATTGGCTTATAGTCCTCATAGGACTTGGGCTCTTATCTATCTATCTATCTATCTATCTATCTATCTATCTATCTATCTATCTATCTATTTAGGTTCCTTTATCAGAAAAATGCATTTGTTTTAAAGTCTGAAGAAGAGCTACATCTTTTGGTTTGTTACAGAATCCCCAGATGACACTCTCACAATAAGACATACAGTTTTTCTGTAAATTCATACTTTTTTATAACTTTCCTATCATTTTCAGTATGATACCTGAAATCGTAGGTATAGCCAGGTGGAATATCATGGCAGTGATACTTTTCTACTGAAGTCTGGGCAGTTTTTCCAACAGTGCTGAAATGATGCAGGGCCTGGAAGAGTTCAATACAAACATGGCTTTTTTTCTTGAGAGTCTTAGTTTACAACCTAAGTGATGATCACAAACTTCTGATCAGTTTGACTTTAATCAGAAAATATGAATGCTAAGTTTTTGCCATAGTTATTTAGAACCCTTTAAAATCTCTCTGAAGCAAGAGGACTTTGGAGTTAGTTTTCTGTTGCTATGCATATTTATCGTGTACCATCTTTCTAGTCCAAAACAAATAACATAGAAAAAGCATGATGATGACCCTTTTGCACCCACATACATTTTTCTCCTTTTGTCTGTTGTGTAAAAATAATGATATCTTTTCACTTGACTAGGATTGTAGGTTCATAGGATAGCTAAGGGTGAAAGGGACCTCAGTAGGTTTCTAGTTCAACCTTTCGCTTAAAGCATGGTCAGCTCTGACATCAGGCCAGGTTGTTCAGGGCTTTATCTAGTTAGGTCTTGAAAAACTACAAGGATGGCAGCAGCACGTGCTAAGGAGAGAGGAAGAGTCCCTTCGCTCAATCTGCTGGCTGTGCTCCGGCTAATACAGCACAGGATGCTCTTGGCTGTCACTGCTGCTGGGGCTTACTGCTGGCTCCGGCTCAGCTCGCTGCCAACCAGGACCCCCAGGACCTCTTCAGCAGAGCTGTCTCCAGGCAGGCAGGCCCCAGCCAGGATCACTGCAACGGGATTCATTTCATTTGAAGTACTGATCTGAAGAGTTCTTCTTATTGTGGAAAAAGGTTTTTAACAATTTGCTGACTCACCATAATAGCATTATCCATGACACCGAAGCCCACAGAAGTTAATCCATCTCCCCACAGTTCACCAGCCTGTGAACGCATATCTTAGTACTTGCCTCAAAGTACATGGTGATAAATGGATTCCTATTTCAGCCCAACCTTTTCCAGAGGATTTCAGACCAATCTATTACTTCATCCAGTGTTACTTTAATAACTAACATTCTTCAATAAGTCTGGTATCCTATGCTGAGATACACATTTTTACCACTCACCATCAGGTAAGACGTCTATGGCCTTTAATGTTACACTCTATCATTGAAATGAATGCACAAAGGGGGTTTTTGTTGTGTTTTTTTTTTCCTTTCACTAGCCATAGCAACTTCTCCTTGAATCCACCCTTCAGTCAAATTCTGGGACACAGAGTACTGTCAGTGTTACTATTAACTGTGTTGCCTTGCTTGGTGTGTCATTTAGTTATCTTTCACAGAATTTTCTTTATATGTAGCTTTGCCTTGCATCCAACACTATAAATGAAGACCTTTCCAACTGAGCATTTGCTAATGACACTCTGAATGTTAATACATCTGCTTGTTTACCAGATATGTTTTGACACTCTTGTTTTACCTGGTGACTCTTTGTCTACTTGATTACAGCTCTCTCATTTCATTAGTAATGACTGCCCTTGTACCTAGTGTTCTTTTAACTATTGCAGATTATTACATGTAGGCATGTAGCAGTGATCACAACTTGCAGCTGAATTTCCCACTGATATTTTTTGAAGAATATCTGTAAAATCCTTCACAATTCTCATTTATAGTTAACAATGTTTGGGAAATTATTATAAGTATTCCCTGAGCTTACTATTTCTTCTAGAAAAGACATCTCTTGTTATCAAGTTGCTTCATTTTTTTGTCCATCCAAGGAGTGAGTTTATTTTGCTTTGGTAATTTATTTTACTTCATGGTGGTAATATCTTGTTTCTTCATTTTATAAACAGATTGCATGATGTTTACTCAGAGTGGCTTTAAACATTTTCATTTTCCTGGTTTTATTTATTTTTTTTTCTATTGCTCCATATCTATGTCACAGGCAAAGTTCAATTTTTCCAAAAAAAGCTCTTTGTATAAACTTAAATCTTTTAAGAATGATTTTAAGTAAGCTCTAATACTCTCATGATGCATATGAGAAAAAAAGTAATGTGGAAAATTATAATAGAAACAACTGAGCCTGATATTTTGGATCTAAATATGGATTCTGTATGCTGTGATGGAAATCTAAGCTTTTCAGGGGATCCATTGGATACATTAAAAGATCTGGTTTGGCTCTTCTGGTTTCTTGAGCTGTTTTTTTTAAATGGAGATGGATGGCTTTATGTTCAAAATAATAAAATCTTAAGATTCTTCTAAATTTAAACAATGAGAAATCATGTGTCTACCCTGTTTAGGTGTTCCAACTTCGGACTGGTTTCCTGAATCACATATATATTTCTGGACTTCAATAACCCACTTGGCTCTGTTTTCATTTGGATATCCCATCCTAACAAATCTTACCTTACCTTCTTGTGTAGAATCATCAAGCCACCTGTGATCCTATGATCTTCTAAACAGGGTTTGAAATTTTCTGAGGCTGTTTGTCTAGGGCTTCCATTTTCAATAGGCTGCTCCAATTCAGTTTTCATAATCTTTGCTTTATAGCATTCTCCTGTCATATGTGATCATCCTGCCTCTTGTAGTCTGAAACATTGTAAAATTCTCGTTAACAGGACTCACACTGCCTTTCCATTTAGCTCTTTATAAGATGTGTAGTTTGTAGGAATTAATTCTCAGTTTGATCATCCAGATAGACAACCCGGGCATTCTTTTTTTAACCTTTGTCGAAATAGGCTCAGACTGTTCCTGCTGCAGGTAATAGTTAATGGAATTGCTATAGCTTTCAGTTGCTTGATCACATCTTGTGATGTGCAAGGATACAGTCAGCTCTAGGACAGCCTGCTCTCATCTCGGGCAAATTCTATCTCCACCATTCTGTGGCTTGTTCAGCTGCATTTCTCTAAATGGCCTGGAAAAAAATAATCTCACTGGAGCTTCCAGATTCATTACATTCTTAATCACAAACTCAGCTATTTAAGAAGTACCACAATACTTGAAGCAGTGTCATCCTTCTCTTCATAAAGGAACCGCTGCCTGTCCTCTTGCTATTTTGTACATATCAATATTAAAAGAGAAGTCAATATATTGGTTGTCTCACCAAGAATTAGTGGCAAGAAGTTCTTTGCAAAGACCTCCTGAGATTGGTCCACTTTACATTTCTGAAATCTTTTCCCCTGAAACTTTTGTCAGTAGGAGATATGTTTGTGGGGGTTTTAAGAACAATTACCTATGTAAGTGTTAACCTCAGTTTATGTGTGCCAAACAGAAGTAATCTCAGTCAAATACTACTGATAAAGGGACAGTAGTATCTGTATATGGTCATTTCATCATGTAACAAATGCACAATGTAATTTCACTCTGGCAAAGTCAAGGGCAGAACCGTAATTGTTCCACCAGCACCAGAATTTCAATTAAAATACCTCTCACAGTGTAAGATGAAGAAAAGTATTCTTGAATTTACCAAGACAGAAATAATATAAGGTTATCCTTTCATTCCATGAGTTATGGTGTGCTTGTTATCTAACAAAATTGTCTCTGTATCATGTCTTCCTAACAGAGGAAAATTAATACATTTGCTGACAAATCTCCTATAGCAGAGAGCTGATCTATCACTTACAAACATTCCAACTTTCTGAACAGAACACAGAGGCGGAGTCATATGTAGCTGTATACAGGTGCAATAGATCCAGGTGTGGGCAAAGTATCTGCTAAGAATCCTCTGTACCCTGTGTTATGTCCTCACCCAAAGTGTGGGACGTAATTGCTGCCAACTCACAAATATGAGATATCTTTAAAAACTATACCACCATTTCTAGAAGATTAGGAGAGAAATCTTGATGTATATTCTATACAAAGCAATTGTGTTTGATGTCCACCAATCTGTGAACAGTTTCATCAGGGCTATTTTGGGAATATGATTGATACTGATTTGTGAAGTGTCTGCGCATTCTATCTCCCCATCCAGACATATCTCCAGAGACTTTACAGCCTAGAAAGGACACCCCCAAAAGAAAAAATTATCACAGGTACCTGAAATCCTCTGTGATTGCCTTACATGCTATTCATTCCAGACAAACAGTATATGCAAGATGGGAAAACACCTGGTACTGTCTTGGATATCACTGAGGTTTTTGACTTTCACAAATATTCCTGCCTTCTGTCATCATTCCTATTTATGTACTGTGGCTTGCATTTCTGCCATCCTTCAAAACATGACTACAAATTAACAGTTATTCAGTAAAATTATTCAGTTCTTCTCCTAACTATATGACCACTTTTTCTTCTCTGTTCTTGTTTTTTTAAATATTTTTAACTCTAATCTGTCCCAATGATTTGATTCTAGCCCCTGCTATTTTGTCTTTACCTTTACTGTTTCTTTCCTCCACTCAGTAATCCTTACCTCAAATGGCTTGGCTTTGCTTTCTGTCTGAGGGAAACCCTGTTCTGAATCCTGTGTACTAAGCACAGTCTTATCCCTCCTATATTGATTTGCAGTGGTGTTGAGCTGGTTCCTGCCACTTTCTAAACATAATTTTGAGGCTGAACTGAGAAAGAAGCAGCTCAGGAAAAGGAGTTAGAGATAGGATTAAATAATTTTTTGTTTGTTTGTTTCCTCTGTTCCCCTTTAGAAATACAATGGCAAGAGTCAAAAACTGGAAATGTGTTTTCTAAGCTTGAGATCAACAGTATGCTGTAAAAGATATGCATGTGGTATATAGAACATTCTTGTATTTTGATCCTTTTTTGACAATAACTATCTGTAAAAATGAAGCAGGGAACAAGACAGGTGTTATTGCCATCAGTTATTAGTTTATCATGAGGTAAAAACCCAGCAACGTAAGCATGTGGAATCTATAAAAAAGTATCCACGACAGAGGTCAATTTAGGGAGATCTGCATGTTGGAAAAAAAGACTCTAGGTCTAAATTCAAGGCTGAAAGGAATGTGCTAGTCCCACACAACGGAGTATAGGCTCCTCCCAAACCAGAAGAAGAACTGGACCATTGCAAAGGGAGGACAAAACCCCTTTTCCCTAAGTTACACTGAGTACCTAGGGCTGAGGGCTGATGTCCTGTTTAACCACAGTTGGGAAAGAGAACATTCATGGCCACTGAACTTCTCTTATTAGCTAGCAGGCTAGAAACACTATACATTACAGTCATTGCAGATCTCATTGAGCCACACAGATTTGAGGTAGCTCCCTGTATTTAAAGTTCTTTGGACAGTCATCCTGAAATTAAGTCTTCCCATGAGTGCCAAGGGTAGGAACTGTGTCATGTAACCGTAGGACTGGCAGCTGGCTTCTATGGGGACCAGCTATGCATGGTAACCTCTACCTTGTAAATACCTGAATTTCTTAGTTTATGTGTACCTTAACCAACTATCTGCAAATATTTTTGCAGTATATTTGTTATCTTTTTTTTTTTTTTGAGCAGAGGTTTTCAAATTTTGTCCTCATTTTTTCTAAACATTTTGTGTTTTCCTGATGACAGAACAGTAAAAACCTCACATGGATGAGTATGAGAGTATATTCTGGACTGTTCAGTTTGAAACAAACTAGGAATTTCCAGATTTCAGAGTTAACATTAATGTGGCAGAGTGATCAGAGTAAGGAGATGGCTGGGTGCTCTCTAACTCCAGGTGCTGTAGTGGAAAGATACTTAGTCATGCTAAGAGGTCAGATCTGAGCTATTATGCTAGTTAAATTAAAAAGACACCTATATTACTGGAACGTATCTCAGAACATTGATTGACTCTATTGAATGGGAACAGAAGTTTCTTAACTGGAACAGTACATTATGGTGTGTTAGAGCAATCCAGTGGAAAGGGTACAGGAGAGAATTAAGAAGACTCAGGTTCCCTCTCCCAGTATATATCTTAAGCTGCTTTTGTAGTCTTAAGCAAATTTGCTAGCTATTATGGGTATAAGAGAATGATGTATACGAAAATTATGTATAAAGAGGCAACTTGTGATTTGGAGCTTCTAGGTGAGGTGATGACCTCACCTACACACTGTTTTGTGTTCAGTATAAAATGTTGCAAGGTGTGTTGGTTTAGGCCCTGCCGGGACTGGAGAACACATTGCTGTTGTCCCTCCCCCACCCTCAGGTCGGACAGGCTGGAAGTGAGGCACAAACCCTGGGGTTGAAATAAGGAGAAATTTTATACAACAGTGTAATAAATAGCAATCTGAACAACAACAATAACAATAATCACAATAATAAACAGTAATAACAGTAAACAAGACAAAAGATATACAGAGAAATACCGCAGTGAACACAGCCAGCCCGCCGCACGTGATTCCCACGACAAAAGCTACAAAGGGAAGCTTCCCCTGCTGCTGACGGACCTGACGTCAGCATGGTATGAATAACCCGGCTGGAGATCCCTATCCTAGCTGAACCAGGACACAAGAACAGTAAGAAATAAAAGAAAGTACATCTGCTTAGTTTACCAAAAGGGAGGTCAAGATGTGTTTTTATATTTTGGAGGTTTGCTTTGGTGCTTTGCCACATCCCAACTGAGGGAGACAGAGATTTCAGTGTGGTGGGAGGGCAAATTCTTACATGAGCTCTGCCACCAAAAAAGTGTAACTGTTTCTTTAGTTAGCAACACATTTTTCTCCTTTGTTTCTCATTGTCAGATATTAGTTGTTATGTCCTGCGACAGACAAGCTGTGAAGGAATGCCTGCAGATCACAGCAACATTTCAGCTGTTCCTGAAGTCTAGGCTACAGAGCATCTTAAATTTCTGGTGTGTGTGTGTGTGTGTGTATATATATATATATATATATATATATATATATATATATATATATATAAATAAAATATAATTTTTCTTTAAACAACGGAGATGCTACGTAAATGTCAAAATATTAGCATCTGTACTGATAACTGTATTGGCAAATGAAGATGTTACTTTATGTTTAGAATTTTTGCATAAAGAAAGGAAAAGTTATTTCCTATCAAGAAGTCAAAAGTTGTGGGGTTTTGCCCAAGAAACGATCACTAAGCTTTTTCTGAGGGCATTGACTTTTCTAAGGGCAAAAATCTTCATCCTACATTTTACTGCACATTTTAAATGGAAAAGGTCATGTGCCAAAAATATATATTTATATTGAAGTTAAAAGTATTCTACTAGAAACTGCAAAGCTTTTATCAAATATGTTTTGGTTAGTCTGTGTAGAATAGAAACTCATCCCTCATCATCCTTCAAGTCAGTCCTACAGCAGCCCAACCTCAGAGCAGCCATCCACCACTCCTATGGAAGTCCCAGGGCGCTGCTTAGTGTACATTTTCTCCAGAGCCCAAACTGTTTAAAAGGTTCTTATTTTTATTTATCCCTGTGTAGTAAATCCCACACGGCAAATAATTTGCCACCCTCCAGCTGTGCATAGGCATTCAGCATAAGTTTTTGTGGCATTATGCTGCTTGAAAGGCAATGGTATCTGTCAAAGCATCTAAATTGCATAGAATTGACCCAAATGATGTGGGCAAAAAATACGACAAAATGGCAATTGCAAGATTCAGGAATAAAAAAGGAATAAAAGATAAACCATAACTTCAAACATCCAGATTTTCCAATGGGGTGGTTGTGGTGGTTTAAGCCCTGCCAGGACCAGAGACCACGTTGCCGTTGTCCCTCCCCCACTCGCAGCCGGTCGGGCTGGTAGTGAGGCACAAACCCGGGGTAAAATAAGAAGAAATTTAATACAACAGTGTGATAAACAATCTGAACAAAAACAGTAGCAATGATGACAACAATAAACAGCAATAACAGTAAGCAAGACAAACCATATACAGAGAAATACCGCAAACGGTCATGTAACAGCTCCCCGCCACCAGGACTACCAAGGAAAAAGTAAAAAAGTTCCCGCGCCGGACCTGATGTCAGCATGGTATGAATAACCCAGCTGGAGATCCCTTCCCCCTCTCTGCTGGGGAAACTTAACCCCATCCTAGCTGAACCAGGACAGTGGTTTAGGCCCTGCTGGGACCAGAGACCACATTGCTGTTGCCCCTCCCCCACCCTCAGCCGGTCAGGCTGGTAGTGAGGCACAAATCCGGGTTAAAATAAGAAGAAATTTAATACAACAGTGTGATAAACATCTGAACAACAGTAGCAATGATGACAACAATAAACAGCAGTAACAGTAAGCAAGACGAAAGATATACAGAGAAATACTGCAATGGATACAGACAGCTCGCTCGCGATGCTCCCCTTCACCAAAGCCACAAAGGAAAAAATGTTCCCGCGCTCCTGTGCCCAGACTTGACATCAGTACGGTATGAATAACCCGGCTGGAGATCCCTTCCCCCTTCTCTGATGGGGAAACTTAACCCTATCCTAGCTGAACCAGGACATCCAAATATTAAGATAATCAACTTGTTCTGTATTTCTAACCCTTCTGTATTTTTCTGGGAATGTATTATGTAAGTCAGCAAACCGAGTCATTGTGAACCACCAAGTACTAATTCAGTACTTGCTATAGGGAGCAGTTTGGAACATATGGATCATCACACGCTGTTAACTGCTTTTGAAATAGAAGTTGTCTTCTGTCACCTTCTGAGCAAGGGGTGTGGTTGATAGAGAAGTACATAAGTAAGAAGACTTAAATTTTTCAGGAAGAAGACTGTGTATGCAATACAGTACAATATAGAGTAATCTGAGGGCTCCGAATATGCAGAATAAACAGGAGGGTGTGGTTACTAGTAGGGATTGGATCAAGATGAACAAATGCTACAAAATTATAGAATTATAGAATGGTTTGAGTTGGAATGGACCTTAAAGATCATCAAGTTCCAACCCCCCTGCCATGGGCAGGGACACCTTCCACTAGATCAGGTTGATCAAAGCCCTGTCCAACCTGGCCTTGAACACTGCCAGGGAGGGGACATTCAAAATCTCTCTAGACAACCTATTCCAGTGCCTCACCATCTTCTCAGCATATAATTTTTTCCTTCTATCTGTTCTAAATCTATCCTCTTTCAGGTTAAAATCATTACACCTTGTCCTATCACTACGCTCCCTGAAAAAGAGTCCCTCCCCATCTTTCCTGTAGCCCCCTTTAAGTACCGGAAGGCCACTATAAAGCCTCCCCAGAGCCTTCCTTTCTTTAGGCTGGACAACCCCAACTCTCTCAACCTGTTCTCATAGGGGATCTGCTCCAGCTTCCTGATTATCTTTGTTGCCCTCCTTTGGACCTGTTTGAGCAGGTCTACATCCTTCTTATATTGGGGGACCCAGAGCTGGACATAGCAGTGCTGTACATGGTATGCTGTGCAAGGTCAACATGTACAATTTTTGTCGGACTCATCTGGCATAAAGCACAGAAAATCACACCGAAAGTCTTTGATGGTTGGCAGGTCTGAAGAAAAAAATAGGAGACAGAAACCTTAAGAAAACTTTCCAGTCTGTTTGCCAGTCCTTATTACTTTTATGCCAGTGAATATAATGGCAGTTTACTAGTGTATAATGACTAATAGAATGAAATCCTGTGAGTTCCCAAGTACTTAATGTATCAAGCGTGGGTCTTACAGCAGAGATTTAGATATCATGATAGTTCAGGTATAGACCTCCTGAAGTTGTTAAATTGAAAACATTGTAGGGAAAAGAGGTTTTCTAGGTTACAAAACACTTTCCAGACTCATTGCTGGGTTCTGAGCATTACTTTGGTACCTGTTACTCTTCAGACCAGACTGTATGTCTGCTTCCTGCTCTCCCCTGTAATCTCTCTTGCTGAGAAAACTCCTGCCCTTGCTGAGGACAGCTATTTTTCTGAGATGACTTCTACTTCTCCCTTTTCACTCTTCCTATCCCACCTCACAGTCTGAAGTGGCCATCCCATGAAGCACCCCTGCTACTCTCAGGGGAGAAGTTGTCTCCCTCCTTGCAGGTAGTTCCCGGTGCAAACCACCATGCAGCAGGCAGAACAAAACAAACAACAGCCTTTCTGTCTGCAGCCTGACCCACACTTTTTGCATGAACACAATGTACGGTAACTGTGAATAAACCCGTTAAACAGTTTCACAAACCACCACAATAATCAAAGTCCATTTTGTGATTATTTTTTATCTTTATGTTGCAGAATTTTAAGATACACAGTCATCCTTGCAGGTCTAATTTATAATACAGGCATCACTGAATCTCTCACGAACATACTGCCATTGTGCTTTTAAGTGATCCATCCCCATGTAACTTTGAAAAGAGTGATATCACCTCCTTAGTCCTTTGCTCTTTTATGTACTGCTGTGACTGCATTTCCAGGAAATCTGAGCAGGGTAATTTTCACAAAAGATTTGTATCAGGTATGTTCCTTGCGGGGTCCTAAGGTTCTCATAAGCAATCAGCAGCACATTAGACCCATCTGTGAGAACAGCCTTGTTAGAGGCAAAGTGGGATTTTCAAAATACCTAAGGGACTCTGACTTCTACCGGGCTAGAGAAACCTGTCCTACATTACAAGATAAAGGGCTTTTGTTGTATTACTGCTCTTCTAGTTCTGATTTTTTCTCCCTCATGATTCTTGATGCCTCGTCACCTTTCTGCAGAAGTGGTCTTTCAGGCTCCATTTCCTGATTGGAAGTGGAGAAAGGCAAAGAGAATTAGAAAATACAGACACTAGCCATCCTTTAAGTAGCATACAAACACAGGTTAAAACCCTCTTGTGAACATGAGTGTCCATGTATATATGGTCCCAGTCAGCTGGCATTACGGTCAATGGAAAGCTGTCATTGTCTTCAGTGGAAAATAGGTTAGGAACTGTGTACACTTTTAAGCACACATATCTATGTGGTTCCTAGGGACATGGTTTAATAGTGGACTCGTTAGCATTCGGCTTCTGGTTGCACTTGATTATATGTAAATGATTCTATGATTCTATATTTCCACATCGAGTTCAAAGTCAGGCACAGAAACTGAAATAACCACATAAGCTTATTATATGACAACCAAACCTTACCCATATGCATTTTCTTAAGACTGGGAACACTGAATTTGCATACACAGTGTGTCAGGATCTCCACAGCAGCCCATTACTTTCACATTTTGCTATCCTGGGAGGAGGTGTGTCTTAACTCCTTTAGGCATTCAAAATGCATCTTTGTGCCTAAAAAGCAGCAGCATGGACCATCTTAATGCTTAATGGAATAAAAGTGGTGAAATGACCTGTATTTAGAACATAGGTTGCAGTATTTTGAGGCTTAGAAATTACCTTGTACATAATCCAGTTGAGAATCTAACCTTCAGACAGATGATACTCCAGACCTTATGACTTTTTCCTGGTGTGTGTTAAAATGACACACCTCTCCAAGTCCCTAGGGATGCAAAACACATCCAGAGTGGAAGTACTGGGACGTGCAAGGTAACCTTTTGATCATAATAGCTTTATTATAACACTTGGTGTTCTTCCAGCTTATACACTGGTATTGTAAAATGTTTGTCCAGACAAAGTGTTTTTAGAGCAAATTGCTAATGAAAAATAATGAAATGCTGAAATTCCTTCCTTCCTTCCTTCCACAATTTCTTATATTTAAGGCACCAAACTCTCAACATTAACTTATTCCCTTCAGAGTCATAGGACAGACTCTGGCTTACTAACTTCCTGCCTAATGGATCTTTCTACACAAATTGGGCTTAGAGGGGTTTATTTTTCCCTGGAGTGAAGATAGCTGGATTATGATTTTTTTTTTGTTGTTCTTTTATTTACATAGCAAAAACATTTTTTTTTTTCTTGCTGAAAATGTGAAGTTATTCCTGGCACAAATAAAAGGGGCTTTGTTACTGTAATAGATGACCAGTTACTCTATTTTTTCTAAATTGTTTTATTACAGAAACACATGCTGAATATGCAGCAAGTCCAGTTTTGACTGGCATAATTGATACAGGACTTAAAACACTGCATTCCAAAATCAAAAATATTTTTAGGTTGTGCCCACGGTTTGGAGATGCCCATGCATATTTTCTCTGATTCATGAGAACTGTTTCTCCATGATTATTCTTTCTATACTTTCTCAACATTAGGCTTAGCTTTAAAACATAGATAATTTTAATATTTGTTAACAGCCGCTAATACATACTCACAAAATATTTCAGTTTAGCTAAAAGGATATTAAATATGACTGTGTTTAAGTATTAAAGGATGGGGGTTTTTACTAACACAGAAAATCCATAACATCAGGAATAAGATTTTTTTTAGACATTGCTGTTCTAAATGCAAGTTCCACTAGGCCCGTGGAATTTTCTCTGTTGACATTTAGCTGTGTGCAAGGGTGACCTCAGTGTCTGACTAATGCAAATGTCATGATTAATGAAGTCATTCAGTCATGTGCCCAAGGATATGACGTGCTTCAGGTGAGGCTGTGTCACAAGAAATGACTAGACATAGAAATCTGTCAATCTGATGGTTAATCAGACACAGAATCTACCAGTCAAGAAAGAGCTATTTAAAGGTAGAAGCTTTCTCTAAAGGAAGTCCAAACTTAACTGAGCATGTATCATTCATGTGAAAGAGGTAAGAATGCAGTAAGCAATTTAAATGTGCACAAAGCAAGGTATCAAGCTTTGCTTTGTTGTTTCAATAAGGATTACACAACAAACGAGAGCCTCTTGGAAAAAGTCTGGTCCCACTGAAATTGAATAAAAAATTCCACTGGATTTCAAAGGACCCAAAGTTTTACCTCTATTACTTGAAAATCAGGAATTCATTCCTCCTGTATATCATTACATTTCATATCAACAGCTTACCTGACTAGGCAGATGCAGAAACATTTCATGTATTTCTAATAGTCATATTGTGTGCTCTGAAGTTTGCACAAATGCAATACTTGGATTCAAGAATGTACATGTTCAGCATCGTCTTTTTAAGTATAGGTTAAATATTCTGAGCAAAGTGTACAAAAATGCTCAAGGAATTATTACCATATTTGCTTGTCCAGATTCCAGCATGGAATACATGTGTATTTGTGGTAAGGAAAAAAATCAAAGTTACAGGTCTAAGATTAGTGACCACCTAGTAAAAATGTACTGGTTTCTTTAGCTGGTAGGGAAGTTCATCCTTTGGCACAAAGTGAAATGTAAGTTTGAAAGGCATTTAACGAC
Organism: Athene cunicularia; assembly: GCF_003259725.1. Classification (NCBI taxonomy): domain Eukaryota; kingdom Metazoa; phylum Chordata; class Aves; order Strigiformes; family Strigidae; genus Athene; species Athene cunicularia. The sequence continues at coordinate 21,363,194 of NW_020799097.1, forward strand.
AGCTCATCTTTCATAACTGGTCACGACTTGCATGTACAATCACCTCTTCTGTGTTCCCCTTTGGCACTTGTACATGTTAGCTGAAACCATCGCAGCACACATCTATAATATTGCATCACAGTTGTTAACTGCCTGACCATAGAAGCTGACATTATCATTTTTACATTGTACTGAAAGCACTTTATAGGATATGCTCTCTCACTTTTTCTATTATTTTTCCTATATTTTTAAGAAGTTTAATCTTAAGAACACAATAGAAGGGCTTGTTTTTCATTGCTCCTCAAAACTACAAATTAAGTTTTTATATGCCTTTACCATTTTAAAAATCCAGTACATTTTAGAATTTCTTAGAAAGTTTCCAAGAAAGAGTTTTTCATAGGAAAAGATATCAAATGATCTGACAAATCAGATTAATTCTTTAAAGTGGCAAAGTCATGCATTAAAGAAAGAAAGAATGCAGCTTCAGAACAATGCCACAAAACTAGGTCCTGAAAACATATTGATAAACTGAAGTTCATGAATACAATTTTCAGAAGAGTCATACATGTTGCCAGTACCATAGTATGTATTGTTTCACTCATTTATTAACCACATGAACTATGGATAAACATTTGACACTCCTTGGTATTTTCTATATTTTTCCCACATTTACAGGTCTACCAGAAGGAGAGTTCTATAAGTTTCATGAAGGCACAGGAAAAGAAATAACTATATTCTGGTAAAATCTGTCACAGTGAAAATTACACACAAGTAATAAGTTAATTCTAATCATTAAAATCTTGTATAATCATTGGCGCTTGACGTTGTCAATACTGCAAACATTGTGTAAGGTCTACCAATGAAGTTAGAAATAATCCAACTATAAACCCCCCAACAACAAAAATATTTTGATAAGTAGCTCATCTCTCAGACACTTTTTCTGCCCCTACTTTTTTTGATATTCATCACTTGTTGCTGAAGAGTAAACCTACAGCTCATGTCTTTTGTGTGCTGTAATTTGTATGTCAAATAAGCAGGCTTTAGACTGCCCCGGTAGACTGAATTCTTCTAGAAGCTCTACAAATACTTTCTGCAGTGACTACTGTTTTAAAACAGACTAAAATGCTTCTACTATTTAATATCAGAAGTGTCATCAGATAGCAAAACACCTTTATTACAGATGGCTAGGAAGGAGAGCATATAGCTGTCCTTGCTGAAAAATCAAGTACCTTTGGTTAGAACACATGACATTTCAGTCAGCCCTTAACAGTAAATTCCAGCATCCTACATTGGCAATGATGAGGTCAGTGGTTCTCAATGAGTTACAGAAGGTAACAAGAGAAAACAAGTTCCAAATAGGTAATACAGGAGTCCATGTCTATGGCATTTTTAAAGGGAAAGTTAAAAAAACAAATATTTAGGAGCTGAAAAGTTTGAAACCACTCTTCCAGGTATTTATGGAGCATGTGCTATGATGAAAAGTTCCCTGACTTTTAAATTCTAAAAATAGAGTAATTGGGACAATTCTCACTCTCTGAAAGTGAAGTAACTTGAGATCTCTGCCTCTGAAGTGGAGAGAATTCTACTGAAGTGAAGTTAGTTGATGCAGATAAGATCAAATTACACTCAGTGTCAAATAAAACTTGCATAATTCTTTCTGGTAACAATCCCAAATCCTCAGAAACACAGTAAAATGAAAGGTTAATTCAACATGACTTCTAGGGAGGATTTCTGGTCTTTCACTTCTATCCACTATCATGTGATTCTCATTCTCTGATGCAGATGTTTTGATAAAACCTCATATTATTTGATAAAACTATTTTTAATTGAAAAGACAAAAACCACAAGATAATTACAAAAATTAAAAGGCCTTAAATTTTTTAAAACAAGAAAAAAAAGTGGCATCATTGGATTTATTCTATCATCCGTTTCTTAGCTGGATACAACTATTTTATGCAGTTTATACTAGTGTGAAATGTAATATATTTTCCTAAGGTTACCTGTAGTTGTTTAAAAGGACTTGACATACACTTCTCTGTCCCACCATAGGTCTCTGTTTACTTGTTTCTTACTGGAACCCACTGAATGGGTTACGTTGGTGCATTTCTAACCTGCTAGATTTAATTTCAATCCTCCATGTGAATTGTTACCTATCTGGATGACTGGAATTTTTCTGATTTCTAATTTTGAAAAGGTGTTCAAAGCTGGGCAGTATCTTTACAAAAGTAGTTGCTGCTAGATAGAGAAAACTCCGGAAGTATACTTCAGCGGATTGCAATTTTGTTTCTCTTTTGAATTTCAAAACTTTTTTAAAAAGTAAATGACCCAGAAAAATGAAGTCTTTAGGGGGAGTTTTGAATGTGATTCCTGTTTAAAATTAATAATCAGGCCCATTTTCCTACAAGCGGTCCTTCTTTCTTGCCAGCAAATTGTCTCCTGTTATTTACAGGAAGAAGTGCGGACCTGGGTTCTGCTGCACTCCCAATTCATATTAAAGAAACAGCAAACTCTGTCATTTGAAAGAAACCTAATTTTCTGTTTTTCCCTTTGTCCCAGAAGGAAAATATCCTGATGAACACCTGGTGAACTCTCACTAATGAGATTCTTTGCCTGCCAAGGCAGTTCTTACCATTACTAGCTCTGAAATACATAATCCTCCTAAAACACAAGGTACATTTGAGTTAAAGTCTCAGTGATGGCACTCATAAAGGTTGTTAAATGACAAACATAATATTATTTGATGAAGAAGTGCATTTTATTAAAGCAGTAAATGTATATATGCCTGAAGCAACTTTTCTTAAGGAATAAAAAAAAATAATAAAGGAGTAAGACATATTGAAGGTGTACTCAAAAAAAAAATCTTGTCTTCTTAATGGAAAGTCAACTAAATAATAATTTTGTAATTGAAATAGAAAATCTTTCTAAAGTATGTCTATAGCTGGAGGGTATCTAAAGCTATCTACAGTTAGAACATTGTACTTTTATTAGTACTTACAGGAAAATTGGGGTTTAGATGGAAGAAATTTCTAAATGAAGAGACACAAGGTAATTTCATTAAAAATAAAAAACTGAAGGAGCAGACTGCATTAGAATGCATCAGAAAAGCTTGAACTGATTAATTTAAAACATTGGACCTCAAAATACAGGAATAACATTGACAGAATGAGAAAGAAGAATGAATGACAGAGTCAGAGACTGTGAAACCATTTGAAAAGCACAGTGTGTTCTTGCTTCTGCACGTAACAGTACTGCCGTTGACGCTCTTCCTGATTTATCTAGGTCATTCATAGATGCAACAAAAATATAAGGTAATGACATAAAATGAGAATATGTTGTGATGTTTAATTTTTGCACTCTGCTTTACAAAGTTAGCTATTCAATAGCACAAAGGCCAAGTTTTTTGGAATTCCCAAATTGTTTTCAAACTACCAAAAATAATTCTATTGAAGATGTTGTTCTGTGTGATGTATAGCACGAAGGGCAGAAAGAAGTTCACATACTACATGTTCACATACAGGCCTATATGCTTGGCCTGAGCGCATGCACAATCAGTTAGATTTCTGTAAGTGAATAATAATTTACCATTCAAAGTCAATGGGAGTTGTCAACCTAAACCCACAAGGAGTGTTTGGGAACCAGAATCTCACAGAAGTAGGTCTTCATTCCAACCCCTCTGTTCAGGGCAGGGTCAGTTATGAGGCCACACCAGGTTGCGCAGGACTTCATCCAGTTGAGCCTTGAAAACACCCCAGCATGAAGACTGCACAGCCTCTGTGGGCAACCTGCTCCACGGCTTGGTTGTCCTCACTGTGAAAATCCAACAAAAAGGGTTATTCAGTTCGTTCTGTCATCCAACATGATGCAGGACTTATGTTCAAGATATCAACTTAATTCAATTAAATTAATGAATGGTAAGTAACAGAAATCAGAAATTTCAGTACTTCCTTTACAAATGACTAAAGTGAGCTGTAAATGAAATTAATGTTAAACTGTTCCATTGGTAATCACCAAGTACTTCAGTTTTTTTGTCTCATAAAGAAAGAAATCTTTTTACCCGCTAAAACAGCAATTAAAATTCAGATGTGGTGTAGAGCTGAATCTATGAAAAAGTCTATATAACTGAAAACAGGCACTCAGAGTATCAGGCATAAAGGCTAACTCAGATAATTTTACATGGTTTTATTATTTACATATGGAATATTATAAATTATATGTTGTAGGACAGAAAATATGAACTTCAAAGAAACAATAGTTCAAACTAGCTAATTTTTAATTTATCAAAAGAAATTGAAGTGGTTCTTCAAATACATTTGAATCAACTTAGTCTAACTTTTACTTTGGCATAGTGTCAGATATCTGCAACCCAAAAATGAAGAGTTGCACACAATTAGACCTAGACTAATATGGTCTTTTTCCCATGACAAATAAATGAGGATTAGCAAAGACAACTAAGCACCAAAAATATTCTTTCCAGTTAATTATAAGAGTCCATAAAGTCTGTACATGAAAATTTGCTACTGACTCCAGAAAGAATGCAGAAATTGGGTACCTCTGGTACCTTGGGTACCAATTATATCTAAAAAAAATTGGTTTATGGTCCCCAGTTCTGTGGAACCCCACTCTTTCCACCTCCACCTTGCTCACTCATATGGAGCCCTAAAAACTAGTTCCCTAATTCCTGAATAAAACTGAGGAAGTGTATTTATAAATACATTCTGCCACTTTGAAACTCAGCATTTCCTTGCAGGAATATTTTCCTTTCTGCTGAAGTGAAAATGGGTCCTTATAAATGCTGTTAAAGGTTCTTCATATTGCAGTTTAATTCAGTTTCACCATTGTTGTTTCTGATAGAAGGGACAGGAGAGACCATTTCTTGCAGTTTAATGAGGGAGAACATTATATTTCTTATATAAGTTTTGGTCAAAAATAACCTTTAACTCCTTTAAACTATTTACTTTTAAATTTTTGTTTGAAAGGCTTTTACAATATAACAAAAATCTACACAATTCAGAGGCCCTTTACTTTTGCTAGTCTGCTTACAAGTTAGAGCATTACGCAGAAACCTCACAATCTGAATTTTGTGATCTTTTCTACATGACACGCTAAAATTATCACCCAGCTTCATTAGATAATGCACATGCTGAGATGTTGATCCACCTACTATCTGCAGGAGCTGCTGCTCAGTGACTGTATTTGTTACTGCTAGAATAAAGACATTTGGGACAAAGACATTTCTTTCTCAACATTAAAGTTCCTCACTGTGGTGCCATGGGAAGGCCAGTACAAAGTTATTCTGATTGTGAATCTTGCAATTGTAATAGTACCTACAGAAAGGAGGGCATAAACTGAGAGCAAAGTACTTATGATTGACACTGAGTGACATGATCAGTATATAAAAGCATTTGTCCTTATGTCACTCTTAAAACATCACGTTTTTTCTGTGGTTTTCTTAGAAGCGTATGTTTTCTCGAGCAACTGACGCCTTGTTGAAAACTTTTTCAAGATTTAGCCAGCTGAATCAACTTGAATGTTATACTGTTAAGATATCACTACAGTTGTGAGAGTACTCATGTTAAGAAAGTTAACAAAAGTTAAAAAGTAAATCAATCTTAGCTTATACAAATTAATACCATGTTAAAGCCTATGTTCAACACTGAGGCCACCGTGGCAGTAGATGGGTCAAATTTTCAGCTGTTTTTAATCAGTAAAATTCTCTGGGTTCCAACAGAGCTCTTCTGATTAAAAGCATCTAAGAATCTGGTCCAATTATTTCCAGATAAATTATTCATGAAAGAATGAGCAAAATTGCAAAAAATTAATTTTATTAATATTGCCTGACCACCTATAGAGTTGGCTGAGTAGGAGAAAACATTTTTGTGAAAACCTTACTTGATAATTAATTGATTAAAATAAAAATCAGTTATCATTATTATTCATCCCATGTAAAAAAACCACACAATACTGTAACAAAGTGATGACAGTGTCTTCAGGATTCCTTACTGGATAATTACAAGATACAGAAGTGGAATGTGTGTGTATAACTTGCTCTGAGATAGAAGCTTTATTGCTCAATTATATTACAATTACATGTTTATTAATCAAGTTAATATGAAACAGAGATCAGTTTGACTCCAAAAATCCAAACAAAGTATTTCAGAGGAGAATGTGCGACAAATCTTGACATACTGCAAGTGGTGTAACTGCATGGCTGGATTTGAACTCATGCCTCTGAAAGACTTAGCCTGTTTATATCTGAGCATAGTGAGGGAAAATAAAGTAGAAACACACATTACATACATTAGCTATTACTGTGTTCCAACATCAACACAGTACGTTACTTCTAGCACCAGGCCGAGTGTCAACAGAGGAAATAAGCTGGAAATTTGAAATTAATTAAGCTTGCCATGTTTCCACTGCATCCTGGATATGTCCCAAGTAAGTATAAACAAATTTAAATATATCGAATAAACATCTGGACTATTAATATTGTCATATATAAACAAATTAGAAAACAGTTGCTTCGACTCAGTCAACATTCCCAGGTACTAGAAACGCAAGCAAAAATGTCTTAATTGTGCAAGCCAACATATGTTAGACATTACCATATCACAGAATTGGTCAACATAGCAATTAAAGATTCTCCTAGAAAAGATTGCTACTAAAAGCAAAGGCCTTAGTTTTCAGAACTGTCTCTGCTTCAGCACCCAGGTAATTTATTTTTTGAGATTTCATTAGCTTCTGTATGCATCAGTAACCTTGCTAGTCTGGAAGGCTCACAGAGCATCAGGCCCTGAAGTTTTTGCTCAGTTAAATATTCAGACAAAACATTAAAAGTCCCCTGGTTTCTGCTAATATATTAATGGGGATGACTGAACCCCGGCATCAATAAAATCCAATATTTCTGCAACTCCTTTATACCTGAGAGTACTGAAAGTTATTGCTTCATATGTCACTGGGTTCAGCTCTTCCTCTTCCCTCTGCCTTGTTCTGGCTCCAGGTCTACTATCATCTTCTCATCCTCTCCCATAGAGTCAGCACAGGTCAGGCTGTAATTGCTAGCTTGTGCTACATGATAACAAGGCTCTCATTTTCTTGAGAACCACAGTTCTAGGATATAAAAAGTCTGGAAGGAAGTATTTGTGTTTCTTCCTTCCACTCCCGGACCTACATTTACCGCATCCTTTTATCAAACACTCTCTGTGAAAGTACTGTGAAAAGGAAATCAGAAATACCTTTCCCAGTCAAACTACCTGGCAATTTCTTTCCTCCCCTGAACAGCCACCAAAGGTCTGCACTGACACAATGAGATGCTAATACAAGTCCAGGACACATGTTTCATAGAAAAGTTTGAAAAACAGGAGAGAAATTCTGTTTTACATTGTTTGTTGCCTGTATTTGTTCTGTTGGGATTACAATTTTGCTGTGATTTCTCTTTAAATCTCAGAAAACATATTTGAAAATATTTTTGTGGAGAGGAAAACATTGCTCTGCCAGATGTCTCTTTCTTATGCAGTTCTGCTATGATAAGTGCAGAATTCAATCAGCAAATCCTGACTATGGAAATGGTGGAGGGTAATTACTCTAAGTCTTACCTTTGTATCCTGTCAGATACTAAAACTGTGGTTGTCTGGAGGCTGCAACACCATTCTTTGTGATTTATGGCAACCCACATACCTGAGAATAACTCATCTGATTTCTGTAGATTTACATTTTATCTTCATTGGTGCAAATAACATTGAAGTCCAGGGTAAGATTAGAAAGGTGCTTATATGTTGAATGTGTTTTCTGTCACATTGGCATTACATAATTCTAAAGCTCTTACATATCACTTTCAGTTAAATAGGGAAAAAAATATGCATCATTGTATTTTTGTCCTTGCACAAACTGAGTAGCAGCTCAGTATTTTGGCTGCAGCTAAAATGAGAGGAACTAACTGCATATTAATTACACTGTACATAAAGAACTATGGGATTTAAGACAGAATACAAACATAATTCAAGGAACATGAGGTCAAAGATGAGACCCATAAATTCCTAATAAGCTCTTAGACACCTGAAAGTCCATACAGCCTGTGTTTTCCCCAGACAATTTTAGGTTAAACTTCCCTGCAGATATTGAACTGCCACTTTAAAACCCAATATGATAAGCATAAATTAACAACGACTGTTTACACACAGAAACAATTTTATTTACGAACATGTTTGGAAGAGATGATAATGCCAATTTGTGATGTCAGGGTTCAGATTTTCCCCAGTGGAATCTTCATATTACTGGGAGTCCACAGAAGTCGGGGGAAAAAAAAAAGTCACATCTCTCTTGCTGAAGCTAAGACTTCTGCACAAAAGGATGCAAAATTTTCAACATGAATGGGGAGAGACAAGAAGAAAACTCTGCAAGAGTGCATGGCTTCCTAATGAAGTGGTATATAGCTGCTCTTTCAAGAAAGAGGACTTTGGGGCACTGCTCTCTACAAACTTGTTCATGCTTTTTGTCACTTTAAATGTAGTTATATAAAATGTTGCTGAAATAAAATAATCTTTGTAAAACCCAGGAGTTTTTAAGTGTGAGTGTGTTTGCTCCACTACTCAGAGTTGAAGGTGGCAAAGTTGGGGCCTCTATAAGGAAAAATATTTCTCTGCCACATACTGTATATAGCCAGCAGCTCCTGGGCCATAACTCTTTGTTTCCAAAGACCAAATATGATTTTACCAGGGAGACTGTGTTATGTTTTCTCAGCTGTTTTGATTATTTCACACTTTTTTTACAGCTAATTCTGCCCAACTGAGGGAGCGGGAAGTCTGGCTCGTAGCCTTTCTTAGTGTGTTCCAGCAAATCAAATTGCTATGACCACTACTGAAAAAATAGGCCTTAGGTGGTCAAGAAACTGTGATGACAGAGAAGCAAACATAAGATTCATGTCTTTTTAGTTTGGACTGGAAGTGACATTAGAAAGCTGTTCCCAGGGCTTGTGAAGAAAGTTGGTCATGCAGAAAAGTTGTGTTTATGTTTAATGTGGTCAAAATCTTTAAAACAGCTAATTTTATACCTCAACTTGTCTATATAGGAATTAAATCTGTATTCTTTTAGCATGACTTATATTCCAAAAATATCTATTATAATATGCTGCTTCTCTTTTTCAGGATATGTGATATAACAATATAGTTGTTATTACTGTAGTATGATTCCAAGGCTTATAAGACTTCTGATGTCACTGTAGTCATATATTTACATTTTCAATGTAAATATAGTCTCATTTCTTGTAATGGAAATTTCCCAGTAAACTTGATTTGTTTTATAACTCATGTTGTCATTCTCTGTCACCATTTGATATTTCCTCATTTGTGAGAAATTCACAGAAAATATTCCTCTGGTCCTTTTTTAGGTATCCAAATGATTAATTAGAAAGCTCAGCTGCTCTGTGGGAAGTTTAAAAGGTACTCTCAAGGTCATCTGGTCCAAATGACAATCTTCATTTTTTTCTCTCCTAAACTGGTTGCAAATTCCTTGCACATGTTTGTCATAAAGTCAAAGCCACTGTTTACATGAGAAAGGAGAAGTTGGAGTTAGTGCTGTTTTGCACCTGTTGTTATTCTTGTCCAGTAAGAAAAACTGTGTGAAATTCATTACTGTATTTACCTAACTATTTGCAGAAGAATGAGAGTAACAACATGGCTTGAAAAAGCCTGTGGTTTTTGTCTTCTCTGCAAGACTTCTGACATCATCCTAAAGCCTTTATGGACATAAATCTTTAAGAACAGAAAAAAATTATGAGGAACCAGAATCCATGAATTTTGTGAAAGCAGCAAAAGAAAAAATGTAAAACATTAGGCTACAGCAAGTACCAGAGGCTGCAGGCTGACTAACGTAGATCCCATACACATTACATATAGTAGGAAATAATACTAAGAGGAAACTGGGTGGACTAATTAAATGAAGGTCATACTTGATGAATGTTCCTGATGGCACTGCAATAATGCAGCAGAAATGAAGCAGTACACAACATGGATCTTGATTTTAGAAAGGCTTCCTATACTGTACAAACTGTAGGAACAAATCAGATTCCATAACCTTACTGCTGAGGTAATAGTGTGCAGCTGCCAACAACAGACTGCTAATTATTTTTTTTAATGACTCTAGTTGCAAAAAAGTAATAATCCAGAAGGGTATATAGGATCATCACTATGATTTAGATGCATCATTTCTACATCAGCTGAAATTCAGGAGAATAAGAAATGAGTCGTCTAAATGACTCCTGGATGCTGGCTCAGGGGGTTACCTTAGTTGGGCCAAAACTCAGCACCTGGGGAGTGAGGGCCACATGGACATTTCCCATTGTTTCAGATTTGCAAATCTGGATTATAGCTGTTTGATTTACAGAAAAAAATGTTCTATATGAATTGGAGACTTTTCAGGGGAAAAAAAAAAAAAAAAAAAAAAAAAAGTAAAATGTTCCAACAGAAATGTTTTGATAAAATCAATATGTTGTAGATTTGTGTAGCCTGTTCCATCTTTAGACATTTAGCTTAATCTGATAACATTTTATTTTAGCAAATCCATTCATCTATTGACTTAACTAAAACTCTGCCGTGGTGTCTGTGCAACCCTTGGCATGTGAGTTTGACTAAAATAAACATAATGGCATAACACTGGGGTCCTACTCAAAAACAATGTGAGAAGAAGCCTCCTACAGAAGTGACCAAACAAAATAATTTCTAAAGCATTACTCTGCTGAAAGCCAGCTATCAAGAACAACTCCATGGATGACAGAACAATCAATGCCACACCGTGATGAGAAAATTCAAAGACCTCTCTTTTAACTTGCATGTAATCACAAGCTTTGATCATAAGGCCTCTCGTGTTCTTCAGTATCCCTTTTCAAGGCTCCATGTTGATGCAAGAAACACCTGTAAGTAATCAGGCAGTGCACTGGAGAATATGCTTTTACTTACAGGACTGAAAATCTAAAGAACATGCATGAACATCATGTGAAGAAATTATCTGAACATTTCATATTGTAGTGGTTTAACCCCAGATGACAACTAATCACCACACAGTGGCTCACTCATTCCTCCCTCAGTGGGATAGGAGAATAAAGTTGGGAGAGTTAAAGTGAGAAAATTCATGGGTTGAGATAAAAACTTTTAATATTTGAAATAAAGTAGTAATGAAAATAATGATAATAATATTTTTTGAAGTAATGAAAATAATAAAGATAGAGAAATAAAGCCTAAGAAAAACAAGTGATGCACACGAAAATAACTGTTCACTGCCAAATGACATATGCCCAGCCAGTCTCTGAGTAGCAGTTCCCCTGCTAACTTCCCCCCTAGATTTATTGCTGAGCATGATGTCATATGGTCTGGGACATCCCTTTGGTCAGTTGGCATCAGCTGTCCTGGCTGTATCCCTTCCCAAATCCTTGTGCATCCCCAGCCCACTCACTGGTGGAGGGTGTGAGAAGCAGAAAAGATCTTGACTGTGTAAGCACTGCTCAGCAATAATTAAAACATCCCTGAATTATCAACATTGTTTTCAGCACAAATGCAAAACATAGCTCCATACTAACTCTATCTGAGCCAAAGTATAATAGGCAAAGGCTCAGGAGGTCAATGTGTGCCTTTCAGTTCTACGTGCTAATTGATTCATCCAGAAGTGAAACACCAGAGTTTGAGGCCTTTCTCTGTCTGAGTCAGATGTACTGTCCTCTCTCAGCAGGCACCTGGGATGAGGAGATCCTAGGTGATCAGCAGCACTGGAAGAAAACCTGCTGAAGTTGGACAACCGCCCACTAGCAAAACTGAGGTCCTCAGGGAGACAGTGATTCCTAACTGCAACAGGATGAACATGAAGCTGTTCCTAGCATCTTCCTCTGCAGAAGATGCTAGGAACAACACTTGCCTTTTGCATTAAGAAATATGTGTGCAAAATCTAGTGACAGTCAGACCTAGCTCTGAAGAATTTTTTTTTTTTTTTTTTTCAGAGGGCTCTGTGGCTGCATTGATTTCTGCAGAGATCCATGTCAGCTTCAGCACAGAAGATAAGGAGAGTGCTCAAGCACTGCAGTCTGGTCTGATGCAGCCAAGACATCATGGTCCCACATAGGTGTCAGCCTCAAAGGTTTGAGCTTAGAACCCAGATCTCCAAATTCCCAACACCACAACACACACATCCTCCTCCCCAGGATGCTGGATAAACTGGTCACAACCATGGTGCTGGTATGCCCATCATTCTGAAGTCAGTGTCCTCTAGAAGACTGAGTACATGTATCAGAAAAGGCCCCTTCAGGGAGAACCTTGGTCATACCTACTTTGTGACTCCTAAACAGCCCTGTTGTCCCCTTTCAGACAAAGTGGTGGTGTGCAAAATTGTAGACACCAAAAGGTACTAGGGGAGGTAGGCATGGAGGGTGCATTTTATTGCTTTGTTAAAAGTCAGTATGTAAAACATGTCTAAAATCCTTTGTGCTCTTTTACTCTTCCTTCAAAATATAGTGAAAATAATAGGCAAAGAAATACATACTTGGGACTGAAAAGACATTCAGGGGGAAGTTAAAACTGTGTTCTTGATCAGAGTTTTCCTCATAGTCCTATATCTCTTACATTTCTTTAATTTCTTCTGTCATGTAGTTGAGAACTGTCACTGTTAGGTTAATGGTTGGACTAAGTGATCTTCAAGGTCTTTTCTAACCTTGATGATCTGTGATTCTGTGATATACATTAGTAGAACTACGGTGATTTTGTTCTGCTCCTTATTATTCCAGTGCCAAAATCTATGAAGTGAGCTCAATAATTTAGTAATCTTTCCCTTTAAACTGAGATGTTAAAAGGCCCAATGCAGCCAGGAATTTCTTCTATTATATAATTCACCCACCTGAAAATATAATACAGCTAAGTAATGTGTCCACCATTCAAACACTCATCTAAATTGTATCTTTTTACAGTAAAATGTTTTGCTATCAAGCAGTATTAAAAGCTTATTAAAACAACTTTTATCCTGGCAACCTGCCTCCTCTGCTAACACTCTTTAATTATTTATTGAAGGGTTTTGCTTATCAGGTAAAAAAAAATAATCCCAAGGTTACCTATATTTCCTCCTTTCTCTCCCATATTTTCATGGCTGTACGTGTCAAAAATTTTAGGAATCAATGTCCAGCAGAGACTGCAATCCAGACCTAAAGCCGAGACAGTATTCCAGCCTCTAAAGCCGTCAAACCACAAGTAAAACATTTCAGTATAGGAGAGCTTTTGGCTGATGCACAACTGTCCATTTTCATACTGTGATCTTCATACTCCTACTCCTCTTCACCAACAGTGGTTGTCACCATAGACATGTCTTTATTGTAACTTAGTGGGTTTGTGGATGGTTTTGAGAAACACTGCCAACTTATATACACCTTATATGAGTTTTAGCAATAAATAAAAGGCCTTAGGTAACCTTTTCCACCTCTCTGGAGTTTAGTATATACTTCTTTAGTACAGATAGGAATAATACTTATATTTGTATCATCTTTGTAACATGGGATTGTGAATGTTCTAGGGAGGATTGGTTTATCTAACTGAAATACTGACATAGTGTCACATCCAATGCAGGGTTACCAGAAGCTGGTGCAGTTAATTCGTACGTGTTAGCCATTCATTCGCCAGAGCTGAGTAAAAGCCTGTGGTTTGGCACTCTCTATGTAGAGTCTGCAGAGAGTTGGATCCTGTGAGGAGGGTATCCTCAAGCCCCTGAAGGAGGGGAACAGCTCACCTCCCCCTTATTCCTGGCATTTGAGGGTCACAGAGGGCAGCTCTATCCACTTTTGTGCCTCTCCTGATGAAACTGGGCCACCCTGAAAAGAAAATTGCAAGAGTCACAGAGACAGAAGATCAAAGAAAGGAGAGCATGATACACTAGTCTAATGAAGAATGCAGCTGTCTAAAGGGTAGGGAGCTGCTCCCTGCCACAAAAATCTTCCAGATGATGGGGTTTTTTACCTGAAATGCAAAGAAGTCCTGGAACTAGGACTAAAAACCTGGATGTTCTGGTGGGGTTTTCCATGTGCTAAGCTACAAAATCCTTCTTGTTCATGTTTGCTGGCATTTGGGGTTTTGTCTTGAAAAAAATGGGACTCATGTCTTTATCATCTGAAAGTTAAAAGATGAAAGCTGTCCTGGTCTCTGGTGTTCTTTGATTATTTATCTAATAATAACCTGACACCTGTCAGGCCCTTCTAATGGAAGCACAAACAATGACAACTCCCAAGACTGTTGAGGAATGCTGTGTTTACTCCGCACCTGTGGGAATCAAAGGAATTGGTCAAGAAAAAAACAAAAATTTTCAACACATAAAGGCTGCTTAAATTTCATAGAATTATCTTTTCAGTTTAAAAAATATTTTAGATAGTTTTGTTGAATCTTGTTTTCCTTTAACAGAAACAACAATGACAAACTTTCTCCAAATAGTAATCAATACATATTTTTTTTAAAAAGCAATATCTAGTGGTGTGCAGCCTTGCAATATATATACGTTATTCCTGCCAGAGCAAAGAAAGAAAAGATGCTGGTCTTTCAGACCTATGAAAATGTTCAACTTCTCATTACCCTTTTCCCAAAATCTGTGATGTAATACTGAATGTTTGTGTATTTCAGTGTAGAAATTGAGCCTATGTTAGCATGATCAGAAACAATAAAGAAACACGAGAAATTGGTAAGTTTATATTGCCCTTATATACTAATATAGATAAGCCAAATAATAACTGTTTACTTAAAATGACCAATCTGTCATTTTTAAAAGTGTATGTTTGTATGTATGCAAAAGGGAAACTAGAGTATGTTCTTCCTAATGTCTGGCTACTTTATCAGAATAGCACTTTACATCTTTTAAGAAGCTAGTAGGCTATTACATAGGACTAATATATCAAGTTTCAATGCAGCTTTTATTCAAAGTTTAATAGAGATAATAGTAACATAAAAGCTACCCTCTGGATCTTATAATTAAAAGGAAAAGAGCCTGAGAGTCATAAGAAGGGAATGTAAAGTTAATTACTTGCTTGTGTGCAGAATAAGAAGTCTATAATCTTAAGTAGTAGCCAATTTATAGTTTGAATTCCTGAACACTAAAGTATTAGGAGAATCATTTCAACTTCTTCTGATAATTTCTTCATATAATTATGTTTAGACACTTAGCTATAGTTTAATTTACTATGCCACTTCCCAACACATCCCTTTCTCTATGGTTTTATTTACCAGAGCAAAGATTTCAGGCACTAATATTGTCTGAAAGCTTACCGTAAATCTAAACAATAAAGATGTTTTACAGTCAGTGGTAGCAGAAAATAAGAAGTGATAGTACTGAGATATTTATTAGTAGATATAAATCCGATGGGGGAAAAAATTACTCTGAAATATTAGATTTACTCTGTTTGCTCTATGGGTAAGGTTCAATTTAAAATTAAATACTTGTGTTTTGTATGGAAATAATTTGCAGTTAAATTTTGGTGTCTGTGGTAATGTTCCAAGTTTCCTCTTCATTATCTACTCTCCTGAGAGATTAAAAAAAGTCAAGAGACATAATGCTGTAGATGCAGAACCAGTAGACTTTTCCAAATTGCTCTTGAGGTTTTTAATTTTTTTTATTTCCTACTGTTACCTCATTTACATAAGGCTGAACCACAAGTCAGATATGGAAAAAACTATCTGCAACTTCCTTTAGAATGTGGAAAACTAGTGTAGCACACCAAATCTAGAGGGATGAGAATTTATTTGAAAATATGTTTTAGGAATAAACCAACAGCACAAACAGATAGTATGATGGCCAAACTGACAAAATAAATTAAATATTTTAACAGTCACATTATGGACAGTTAGACTGAGAGGTGCTAACATGTATGTTGACCAAGTTTTTATAGGCTTTTTTTTTAAACCAGCAGTAGTTTCTATGTAAAAGAAAAGAAGAGGAAAGAAAAGAAGAGGGGAGGGAAGGGAAGGGAAGGGAAGGGAAGGGACGGGAAGGGAAGGG
>NW_020799097.1:21379221-21408654 GCF_003259725.1 Athene cunicularia
AGGAAGGAAGGAAGGAAGGAAGGAAGGAAGGAAGGAAGGAAGGAAGGAAGGAAGGAAGGAGGGAAGGAAAATTAACTGAATGACATAGCCACCAAAGATAATATAATACAGGCAGAATCCAAACCTGAAGTGAATACTTTGCTTCTATATTCAAGAGGAGCACATGGTATTACAACAAAGGCTGTAAGCTAGAAGGTGATTTTGTAAACAGAAAATATCACAGCTGAAGTGGGAACAAATTTTAAATCAAACATACTTTAAATGAATTCTGAAAGCATAGATAGGAAATTTGAGAAGGAAAGCAGGGGTTTTGCTACTTTGTCAGAGAAAGGTTAATGTAGTAAACTACCCATATTTCAGAAGGTGTTAAACTGGTTATAAGAAACTGCAGGACTATGAATATTCTATGACTAACAGGCAGGAGGTGAAACCTTACTATACTTTCATTATACCCTTAAAATGAATTCAGTTAGAGAAAGGCTGCATGCCTTTTACATAATCCTGAATAATGACAAAATAGAAATATATTTATCTGTGGTAAGATGTACTGATATTTTGGCATGATTTTTGCAACATAGATATGTTTACTATGTATTCCAGCAGGACTATCTGAGTTTCCTTTCTATGGCATGCATTCTAAAACTTTCCTTCCTACCAATGTCAGTACTCGAAAACATACAGAAAGCATCACTAAATTTCAGAACAAATTGAATCTAACATATGTATTTGTCCATGATGTTTAGGTGACTTCAGTAACACATTTGAAAAATCATGTAAGTATGAAAGCTACCTTACATTGCCAGAAAATAAAAAAGATTAATCAAAAAGTATAATTATACCACTTAACTTCTTAAATTCTAATCCACTAAATATTTTAGCTTCACTTCTCTTTTTAATTTTGTTCCCCACTAATTTAAGATTTAAAACTAAATAGTGAATATTAGTAAATAAAATATTCCCTGAATTTTCATACTGCTAAGTATTAGGTTTTTAAAATATTATGTATTATCTTATTATGGCTATTCATGTAATAGATAGATCTAACCAGCCACTTCCACTTTCATTGTCATTTATTTTGTATTTATAATACTAATTAAAATGTTCTCTGTGCCTTCTAAAATAAAGTGTTGCCATGGCATATAGTTCCAGCTAAAATGCTGATATAATGATATTTGCATAATATTTGGGATTAAAATCAAATTGAATAAAATAATTTCCCAGAAGTGACAGAATTCCTTGGTGGATCTCTGTACAATACTAAGTTATTGGAGTATAATTTGAGAGTGTATGATGCCTAACATAAAGAGAAAATTCACATGATGGTGAGAAAACGCTGTTACTGAAATAACTTTTCCTTTCCCTGAAATATACTAAGATATAAAAAATTTATCAACATATAACAGCTATATTTTGATAAGTCATTTAACAGTTTACTTTCACTCTTCTACAGATGTGTCAACAAATGATGTCATAACATAACAACTGATGTCATAACCAATAACAATGGCATTATCAATTTACACAAAATTAGGCACATGCAGAAGTGCATATTTGCACAAGGGAAGCATGCAGTGAAGATACTGGAACCTCATAGTGGGATCTCATTTAAATTCACTAGATCTACTACTTCATGGGACTTCAAAACGTTCTTGATGATTTGGCTATCTTGTTATTTTGCTTATTAATTGATTATAATGGACTAACAAATAGTTAATACCATTTTAACTAATGGTCAAAGAGTTAGAGTATGGTATGGAGATCACACCCACTGGCTTGCATGTGGGTATGGCCTAACTGTACAAAAAGTGAGTATTTGTTCTACTGCTGGCACACTTTTTTTATATGTTTATAGTACATTTGTAATAAATATTGATATATTTAAGACTTATAACTGTCTTCATAACTTTAATACAGACTACAGATGATTTGTTTTATTCATTCAGAAGAATCACTGCATTTGATAGTTTTGTAAAAAAGTATCCACTGGATTCACATTAAAAGGTATTTTGATGTGGAATTTTAAAAGTCATAAATTGAAGACCAGTTCCCACTCAATTTATAGCACATTTTGGAATAAAGATGTAATTGCCACTTTCTGCTATCAGAGAGAAAATACTCCTTTTCAGAATAAAATAAGGTATTTCATCAGAGAAACATATACACTAATACAGAATTTAACCTTTTCTTATATTCTCAAATAATAATAATGAAAGGAAGTTTTTCTCCTTAAAACATATGTATAAAACTAATTTATATTTACACGAATGTGGACAATTGCACCATGACATCATTGTATCAAAATCCCTTGGAAAGCTTTGCAATAGCATATTCTTGCAGCACTGTATCATGTTAATTCTGTTTTCCAAAGGACATGATGGACATCTGGGTGAGTGCTGCAGCCACACAGCTCTCTGACCAACACCTGCCTCCAAATCAATCAATACCTGACTTACTCATGACAGTCCACCAGCTTATTACTCCAGAGTATCACACCTGTGGTGTGGTATTTTCAGAGTCCTGTTCCTTTCTTCATTAGGTACAATTCCACTGCTGTTACCTACTGTCCATTCCTAAGGAACTCTCCTTCATTTTATCTGGCACTCGATTTGCAACTTGGCAGGGTTTATTTCTCAGCAACAGCAGTGGAAGGAAATGTGAATCAGGTAGCTGGGGACAAGTTCAACCATTCACTGCCCAACCATCCCAGGATCAAGCAGAAACCAGTGTAGTACACAAAGTATACATCATCTTGGAGCAATTGATTGTGTGGTTCTGTAATGCAATGAAACATATTTGCTGTACTTACCCAATAATGCACTTTCTGCAGACACTACCACATGATCTTCTGGATTACAGTTCCATTGATTCTGAAACTGGATTTGTATCACTGTCTGAATTGCCAGGTCTGGATCTGATTACGTATTTCTAAGTGTGTGGTCCATGCGTATTTGAATCTAAGGGTTTGGATCCATCCTTTTAAAAGTTTTCTTTGAATCAGGTTAAGATCAGACCTGTAATACTTTTACAATTAAACTCTTAAGATTCTTAAATCTTGTATGTTCAGCTCTAGGATGTTAACCAACCTGATAACCTTCTACAAAGAGATGACTGGCTTGGTGGACAAGGGGTGAACAGTTGAGAAATTACCACTCTCTGCAGCCTGGAGAACAGAAGGTTCAGGGGGTGGAGATCTTATCAGTGTGTATAAATACATGATGGGACGGAACGAAGAAAAGAGAGCCAGAGACCCAGGCTCTTCTCAGTAATACTCACTGACAGGACAAGAGGCAATGGATGCAAACTAAAACATAGGACATTCTGTATAACGATAAGAAAATCCTTTTTACAGTGAGGGTGGTCAGACACTGGCACAGGTTGACAAGAGACACTGGGGAGTCTCCATTTTTGGAAATGTTCAGAGCCAGACTGGACATGGTCCTGGACATCCTGTTCTAGATGATCCTGCTCTGAGCAGGGGGTCAGAGGTAATGGTCTTCAGAGGCCCCTTCTAACCTCAGCACTTCTGCAATTCTGCATTTTCACCTTTTTTTTTTTTTTGGTTCACTCACATCTTTTATTGGCTTGTACTAAAGTCCATCACGAGCAGATTAATTTTAGGAGACGGTCACTCTTCTCAGAATCAGTTAAACTAAATAATTACTGACTAAACCAAATTCTCCAATTTATATGCAAAATACATATGTCGAAAAGGAGCACTTGCATACCTGAGGGCATAAACGACCCCAGGTACTGTACATTATTTATGATGGAGTTCAACAGCTTTTTATATTTCATTTCTCCTTCACCATTTAAGCCAGAGTGCTACTGCTAAAGACAAATGAAAATATTTACAGTAGAAAATCAGGAGAGGCAATTTTTTTTTAGGCTCATGATAAAAAAATAATGCATAGTTTTATGCTTTGGGAATTCATTTCCCAAGTCCTGCAAAATATAATACTGAAATGGTTTATAATGGATCTGGTTTATCTGGTGCAAATGCCGTAAGATGTGATTTCCCCTTCAGCTAACAAGAATTTGCTAATTATTAGCACGGAAGATTAAGTGTTTTGAAAGAACAGTGAGAAGGAAATTGCAGTGAAAAAAAATCATATTACAAACTTGCAGCAACACTTATTATTCCCATTAAATATGAATCATTTATTAAGAAAAGTGACTGTAAGTGATACACATGCATTCACAGATAACTCAGTGTGAGGCTTACGAAATTAATGGGAAATAGAGCAATCTTTGTAATGTCCTGTTTAATGGCTAGATGGCTAGTCCCTGCTGATAGAGCATGATGCACTTTGAAGGGTCACGGTCTTATATCCTTGCCTCACTTCTGGTTATTGTACAGCAAACTTGGTACCATGAATTGCACAGAAGCACCCAGGATGTGTGTCTTTGCCTTGATTAGATACATTCTCTAGAAAAAGCACAGTCAGATCTGGTTGAGAATTAAGTTAGAAAAAGTAAAAATTAAAACAGTTACCCCTAAAAACAAACACAAATGCTAGTGACTAAGGTCCATATCTCAGCAGACATTTGGGTCTCCTACTTTTTATTTAAAAGAATGGGTGTAAGGAGCTCAAGTCCAGAAAAAAATAATTAATTTATTCAAATCCTATTTTATTACTATTATTAAAAAAGATCAGAGAATCGTAGATTGGTTTGGATTGGAAGGGACGTTTAAAGATCATCTAATCTACATCTGCTGCTATCAGGGAGACTGACAACTAGATCAGGGTGTTCAAAGCCCTGTCCAACCTGACCTTGAATGTTTCCCAAGGATGGGGCAAGTACAGAAGGATGTACAATGGAGATTGTAATATAGAAATTTTTAAAAGGTGCAGTGTCAGACTACTCTCTCTGCTTCTAACAGAGAGTGGTCATACAACTGTGATATTGAAATTGTGTTTTAAAAGATTATGCACCTGTTAGATGGAATTATAAGGGAGATATTTTGCCTAAGATTTCAACCACCCCAGCGAGACTTTCTCCTTAAAAAAAAGGCAGGTCAACATCAAGATTCCTTGGAGGTAGACTTTTTATATGTCAAAACCATTCAACTATTTCCTTGCCTTGAATGTCCTATTCTCTGCACAATTCCTGACTAGACCCAGTAACAGACCTAAACATTACCATAATTTCATGAAATATTTGTAATTTTTTATGGAGAAAAAAGTATGAAGGATAAAAGAGTGAAGAACAAAAAAGTATCCCGATGATCAGCTTTGAGCTCATTCTGGAGTTTGTTGAAGAAGCTGTGGACAGCTTGTCGCGCGTGTACATATGTACAGGTATGGTGAGCAGGTGCGGGGCTGCGGGGCGGCTCTGGGGCGCGGGCAGGGCTGCCCCGTGCCGGACACAGCCGGTTCCAGCCGGCTCCAGCCCGCACAGGGCGGCCTCGGGGAGTGTGTGTAAGAAAGGGCAAGACCACCAAAAGTGCCGAGGAGGAGGGGGAAACAGAGTGAGAAACAATTGTGTGAGCCCCAAGGTGAGAGCAGGAGGAGGGGGAGGAGGTGCGCCAGGCATCAGAGCAGAGAGTCCCCTGCAGCCTGTGGAGAGAGCACGGTGAAGCAGATATCCGTACTGCAGCCCACGGAGGACCCCATGCTGGCGGAAGGGGATATTTATTCCTTGAAGGAATTGCAACCCGTGGAGACCCCACACCAGAGCAGACTTACCCCGAGTGACTGCAGCCCATGAAAAGGCCCTATGCTGGTGCAGAGGGAAAGTATGAGGAGGAAAGAGCAGCAGAGAGGGATCACTGTGTACTGACCATAGCCCCCTCTTCCCCGTCTTCCATGTGGGGGTGGCAGAGGAGTCAGAGGGGTGTGGGGTTAATATATGTTTTTCACTACCTGAATCTATTTTAATGGGCAATAAATCAAATTATTTTTCCCCATGTCAAGTCTGGTTTGCCTGTAACGGTCACTGGTAAGTGATCTCCCTGAATTTATCCCAACCCACGTGCTCTCTCATCCTATTTTCTTCCCCTGTCCCACTGAGGATGGGAAGTGAGTGAGCAGCTGGGCAGGAGTTTGACTGCTAGCCAAGTCTAATTTGACATTATATGTGAGTCTTATTCATCTTAATATTTAGCTGACAGATGAGCAATCATCTAATAAACAAATTCCCACAAAGAGTTCTCTTTGAAATCCTCGTTAGAACATTAATACTTTTCCTTGCAACAAAAAGGAAAGGTAGATCTTTTATGTCCAACTTAGACCCCTTTCTGCAGTTCAATTCATTTTAGATTTCATTACAGCTTTCTGAAAGGCTTTAGTTTAAGAAATAACAGGATTGAGGACATTGTGCCTAAAAAAATAATTTCTAGCACAGGTATTTTGTATTTTAGTAAAGCTTATCCTTGGCTTCATTTGTAAGTCCTGATAAAAAGTCTGCCTTCTTTCCTTCCCTCTCATTGATGCTATCCAGGTTCTTTAAAAAGTGGGAATTGTTATGCTATATTTTATGTTTATTAGTCTATCTTTTGTATCTGACTTTTTTCTTCTCAATGGTCTGTTTATACTGGTTTTCCTCTTACTGTTACAGACCATTTCTCCAATTTATCAAAATCATTATAAGTCCTCCATGGTGCTTTTGATGGCGTTGTCAGCAAATTTTATCAAGTGTTTTCATCTTTAATTCTCTAAACTTAGAGTTTCTATGTAAAAAAAATATATATATATATATATATATATATATATATATATATATATATAAACTCAGTGCTTACAGCTGGGAATTCCTCTAGGATAATGTAAGGAAGAGGCTTCTGTTTCTAGTAAAACTGAACACTTTTACATTTATACTCAAAATTTGGTTAAAGATGTGATGTAATTTGTTAGAACTATAATCATAAATGGAAAAGTGGTGAGCCATGTCCAATTTTCCAATTTTTAAAAATCACTTGGATTGAAAGAATTATACCATACCAGATTAGTGGTCTTGTATATTCCATCATCTGGTTCTTCATTAGTGCTTCAAGACTGCATTGAATCCTTTAATAGACTGAATTGTAAAGCAAACAGAAATCAACAAAAAAAATGTAACTTATTATATTTTGTGATTCTTCAGAAAATACAAAAATTCTTTGATTCCCTCACCAGGAGTTTGGGCAACTAATTACCTTCCATGGCTATTTTTATCAAGCACTGCTTCCACATTCATAAGCTGAATCTTGAAACCACTATTAAGTGGAAATAGATGGGGACATCATAAACTCAGGAAACCCATCAATGAGTAAATTGGCATGTCCACTGTTAGGGAAGGTGACCACTCCAAGTCCCCAAGTATGGTTAAATGCAATTTCCTTCAGCAGCAGGGCTAATGCATGCAGATGACATACCCCTCTCTCCCTTCCCTCTTACCAGCTATTCTTTCCTACCCCTGTACTGTCTCACAACCAGATCACAAAGCTGTTTATGAGGTTTAATAATATATCAATTACAAAAACTGGCACCAATGAAAAATAACCCTTTAAAGATGACTACTTCAGGAAATGATTGCTTCTAGGTCTTCCACTCACTCTACTCACAGTTTGACGTTCAGGATTTGCAGAATCCTGAACACAAGTCAGTCCATCAAAATGTCCAAAGAAAAGCTAGTTCAGCTGAAGAAATTATATTCACATATATGGCAGGTAGGAAAATCTTCTTCAGGGACATTAAAAACATGTTTCAGTTCTCAGCAATAAATCTTGCCTCTCTGTGATCCAGCACTTCAGAACTCCACCCACCAAGATGTGAGATACTCAGTATTCAACGAAATTAATTTTTTCTATTACATATATGTAAAATTTCTATGTCTTTTCATCTGCAGGCAATCCAGCTCCATTAGAACAGACAATTCAAGGGCACATATTCATATATATGGTAAAGAAGACTGAGGAGAATAAGGAGTAGGTGATGTTGTTGTTCCAGCTAGGGAAAGATAAAGAAATTTGTGTAATGTATGGAAAACTAGACAGCAAAATGGAAATAGAGGAGGCTAGTGTCACCATCAAGATAAAGGAAATCCAAAGACCTTGACAAAAACTAAGAGTAGAAACTGGCAGCAGTGCCCCTGTGGACGACTGCTGGTCTTACCTTGCTTACAAATAACTTTCATGGACAGTTTAAAAGATATCCTGGGAAGCATTTTTGCATGCTTCTTAGACATGTGTGACTATAACCACAGACACGGCACGTGACACAAAATATTTTAATAAAACATAGTGTGCTCCAATGTAATTAAAGATTAAGTATAGTGCAATAGCCTAAGGAAGTGGAGATAGCATGTTGAGTCAGCCTTATCAGAAATACTTTCAGTTACTGTGATCCTGTAGCACAGATTTTAATGGAATACAGCACTTACATAAGTATGCAATTATTTGTTGTTTCAGAACCAACATTGTGTATCATCTAATCTGTCTTTATTTATATTATGATCTAGTTTTCCACACATATCCTTATTGATTTTTTTTTTTTTTTTTTTTTTTCTATATGGGTATTTTAAACCACCACAAAAAGTATACAAAAAGAAATGAGTGTAAAGGAAATTGTACTCAGAGGTTTTCCTCTGAAATTCTGGTTCTGAATTGTGCCTTCAGTTGAATGGCTTTTTTTGCATCATTCAGTAATCAATGCTTTAATCAACAATATTGGGCACTCAACAATTTAATGATATAATTATTAATGGTATTGTCACTTTCATATTGCCTAATTTCCATGGATGTTTTTAGGGGGACAGTTATTACTTGTTATTCTCCTGAATATGATTTATTTATTTCTACATCCAACTTGCCTCCCAACGTTACATTTTCTTCCTCTGCCTCTGATACTAACCCATTCTTCAGTTCATTCTACATACAACACAGCAACTTCTTCTGTTGAAACCCCAAATAACCTGCTTTAAACACATACTTTGCTACAAATTAAATAAAATGACTGAAGCTTCCTCTCTTGATAGAGTAAAGTTAGCAGTCTAATTATTGTTCTCTTGGATGCAGGAAGATGGCTGTACTTGCCATTCAATTACTTACTTCTACTTTCCTTCAGATAAAAACAGCACTGTTTTTCTTTATGACAAATCTATATTATGAGTCACTCTCTGTAAGGTCACTGTAGGTGCATTACATCACAGGGAGAGGCACAATTCAGCATTGCATTTCTGTATTATATCACTGGATCACTTCTGCCAAGTTTTGTCAGCAGCAGGAAGGGTCAGGTTCAAAATCTATGAGTTCTTTGTAAAATTACAAAACAAAACCAGATGAGTATTCATTCAAGCACCTGGGAAAATTAAACCCTTCCCCTGAAGGCCAAAGGTAGTCAACACTTTCCTATTCTCAAGGACTACATAATTCTGTGCATATGATTAAAAAAAAAAACCAAAAACCAACAAAACATCCCAAAAATTATATAAAGGTGAGAAAGAGCACAAGCAACAAGGAATTCACAAAGTTTAGATAATGTATAAAGTACATAACCCAAAACCTTTTCCTTTGCTTCCTTATGTGCTGATGCATGTACCCATTGGATAAATGTCCCTTTGACATATGTATTTCTTGGTTTTGGCCTCTAGTGACCTGCATTTGTTTTCTCTTATTTAGTGAAGGTTCAGAGTCAGGAATCCATCTGGATGGGTGCATTTCTAGCCCCTCAATAGAAATACTCACTGACATCTTTTGACACAGACTAGGGCTCTTCTGCTCTCATTAGCAGAGGTTTAGTACTGAAGTACCTAATTTGTTATCCGGTCAGAGCCTGCTCAGAGAATGGACAAAGGATCATAAATCTTTCTAAACCCACCCCATAAGTGGAGTATGCCCACTAAATGACCTCCTGAAGGTACCTTCAAACATCTTTGCAATAGCCTAGTGAACCATGAGCATCTACCATCAGATTTATAAATGCTGTGCAGAAAAGCCTTTGTGTTTTTCCCAGGTCAGCTGTTGTAGATAACAATCTCTAACAATCTGCAGCAAAGAAGTGTTGCTATCTTTTTAATGCCAGGTTCATCTGTAGCATTCTCCAAAGCTGATTTTAGCTCTGCGGCTGTTTGAGTAAAGAGGTCTATCATAAGGTCTAATTCAGCTCTTGATGTAGCCTACAGCTTCAACACAAAGATTCCATCACCCTTTAGGATGATCTTGGACTACACATTTGTCCTTCAGATTGCATTATGGATGTGACTAAATGGAACACAGGTTCCCTGAACTGATTCTACACCTTAATGCGTATACATCTCCCAAGGTGGGTCAAAGATGGACTGGCAAAGGCTGGGGCAGGTGAAGCCACACCTACCTCCATATACCCTGACAAATCTTCAGTGTGTCTGAGTGCTACTATGTAGAGGCACATTTTGTGCCTTTGGCATTTGGTGCATACTACAGAGAGTTCTCTTCTGTCTCAGTCATACAACACATATAGTAACAGTATTCCTATATCTGAAGCTTACTTGAATATTAACCTCTGTGTTAACCAAACATTTGGACTGACAATGAAGACACTGTTCATTGCAAGTGATTCCTCCTCCTGGTTCAGCTGTAAATTGCAGAGCGTTCATTTATTTTTGACCCATGAAAATGAATGGAGCAATATGATTCTTGAATACCACACATTTGTTGTTTCTCATTTCTTTCAGCTGTGTATGGAAGCTAGAGGATAGTGCAACTAGTTTCTTTGTTTAATATGGAAGAATGTCTACTGAAAGATGAAACAGGACCAGACTTTCCATCCTTTAAATTGGAAATGCAGAATCAGTTCTAAGGTTTTTTATTTGTATTTGTTGTTTCATATCCCAGTTGAGGAACTGGACCATAATATCTAAATTTAACAGATGTGATGCTATCATCTGATAGGCATAGCAAAAGAATAAGAAACTGAAAGATCATTAGTTCAAGTTTCCACTGAGCCATAACTCATATAACCTCTGATACTAGAAATGTACCCAATAGCTTTCCATCAAAGAAGGTAGTTTGTCCAAGTCAAAAACAAAACTCCAGTTGGTTTTAGTGGTAGAAACCAAACCATAGATGTTTAAATCTTAAAAGTTTTTCTGTTTCTCTTTGGCCTCCTAGGTGATGTAAGCTTATAGATGATTTGAAACAGATGATGCAGAAAGAAAAACAACTATACCACCAACAGTTAAAGTTTGAGAATGAATTGAGATTTTTGTCCATATGTTCTTCAGGAAGTAAAGGTAAGGTTCTCGGGCTGACTAATTAGCAAATGTGTTCTATTTGGTGGAAAGCTTAATTCTTAATCCATTACTTGCCCTCCTTTGGTGGATCATTGTTTCTAGTGTGATAATTATTTTTCAGTTTGTGAAGAAAACTAAATAGGGTGAGGTAAAAGAAATTAAGGGAATTTTAAGGAAATTTTTTCCTTAAGAGTTCACTATTTATAATTTTTGCCATTTTGTACCACTCCAATTCAATGCATATTTCCCCATGATACCTCATGAACTAGTATATAGAAATGAAAATAAAGAAATTACTTTCAAATATCGAGAAAGATTCCACTCCTGAAAAATAATGAGTCTCTTCCTGAAAGTAGGAGCAAGAAAAACAAGACTAACATAAGTGAAACATTGTGCATGATTTTTGGTTAAAATATGTTACAAAATATTGATTTAAAATCAGAAAAGTCAAGAAATGCTAAACGTGTTCCTAAAGTTTCATTACATTTCAAAAAGTCAAAGGAGCTGTTTGTAAAAGAAGAGACATTTTGCTTGAAAGCTGTCCAACACTCGAATAAAACAGGTTCAGTCCAGCATGCTTGCATCTGTCAGTACTCAGCAAAGGGCATAACAGACAAATCATATGTCTTAAGTAGTTATGTCTGACATCAATTTATTAGAAACTTAGTTCTGCATCCATTTCTGGCTGAAAATTGCCAATACAGAAGGACAAGCTCCATCAAGAGAGGACCATGTCACTGCCATCCAAGACAATGATTTTATTCGTAAAATGATCCAAAGTTGAATATTCTGGTTTGAATTAATAAAAGGGAGGTTTCTGCTAGACAGAAAACAGTATCTATTCCTTCATTTGTTGATAAGCACAAAAAGCCTGCCTGCTATGCTGTTGCTCTCTTTCTGCAAGGTGCTGATGTGCCACATTTCCCTAGGATTTTAATGTATTTCCCTCTTTACTAAATAAGCATAAAGACCTGGCAGGAAGATTAATGGGGAGACATGGCCTACAGAGCATATTTAGAATTGTATCTCTTCTACTAGATCTATCCAGAACTTCTGAGAAAGTGACTCAGAACATGGATGAGATGGAAAATTTATGAAACCTGTCTAACAAGGGATCATCTGTATAAAACATTAGAAAACAGAAAGAATTGACAGAAGAAATTGTTCTTGTCACATGAACTACTTTGCATGTAATTCTGTGGGTATCTTCAAGTCTTCTTAGGCTGGGGCACACTGGCTCTTCATCTCCTGGTAGGTGGTGGTTTATCATCTGTTCTGCATATTTGTAGTCACTGTATCAGAATTAACAAAGTTCTAGAAAAATTAGTGTCAGTAACCTCCCTCCCCCCAAAAAACCACTCTGAATAAAACTATTCTATTAAAGAGCCCAACACCATAGTAATTTAAATAATTTTGGATAGGAGATAACTATTTTAATCTAATTATTGGGTCTCACGTCTTCCTGCTGTCTTGACATTGCCTTCATGCCCAACAGAAGGGTAATTTTTAAAAAAAATGTATGCAGCCTGTTGGAGCAATATTTGAAGAAAATTCAGACACCTAAAACTTATGAAAGAACTATTGAATTATGTACATTTCAACTTGATATTTTTACTTTGAAGATTATTTTCACTTACTACATGAGTTAGAGTTGTAATTTATATTGACTCTTCTATGTACCTTTATCTCTATTTTCAGGTAACTAAAGAGTTATGCAAATCTTGCTATTATTAATTCATATCTTGGTTATTCAGCGGATGACACATTTCTCCAGCTCTCACCTATCTTTACCAATAACAAGGTACAGAATTAAAAATCTGGAAGCCTGGTCTAAATTTTGAAGAGTGGTTAGAGATTTAGGATTGTTGAAGCCACTGGGGATCAAGCATATGAAATTTTATAGACGCAAGATCTAACTTTCAACCAGTGAATTGCTGAATGCTTTCTGGAAAATAAGCTTAAAAACAGCATAAAACCTGAATCATTCAAATGATGCACTAACAAATTCTGAAATGTAATTGAGCTAATCTTTTCTGTTCTTTATTTGTGTTCTGAATTGATATGCAGTTAAAATTCACCATACTGACAGTAGTGGCTATCAGGATATAGGCAGAACAACAGTAGGCCTTATCTTTGTATTGAAAGAGCCAATAGTAAAAATTAGAGATCAGCATAGTTTGCAGGTCCAATCTGATCTCTGCAGAGATTCACTTCACTTAAGGATGGAATTTTGTAAGGACAGGAAACCAAAAGGGGAGGAGGACCACGTAAAGCTAGCAAAGAATTTTTTAAGAAGATCCTTTTTTCATAACAAATGGGTAATGATCAAAGAAAAATGTTCACACAGGAGGCAGTTTTAAGTATTTTCTTCTTTGGATTTTTTTTTTCTCTAAAGCATTAACATTGCCATAGATAAAGATGTATAGTCTGTTTAACATCTCTTCCGTATTTTAAATGTAAGCAAATTAGAGTAATGGTCTTTTTAAAGTACAGAACAAAGTGACACATGTAAAGATTAGGGGAAAAAAGATATTTCAACATAACAGGACTCTGATTTTCCTTGGATAATATTAAATGAAAGTTTGAAGAGTTAGTTGTAATTCACAATGATAATATTTTTTGAATTTTTGTTTTCCCAGCATGGAAAAAAATATTTCCTGCCTATCTCCAGCAACAGGAAAAGATGTGTCATTTTGTCAGTGCAGAAAATAAAGACAGAGTAGAGCTAC
The DNA here is from genome assembly GCF_003259725.1 of Athene cunicularia. Classification (NCBI taxonomy): domain Eukaryota; kingdom Metazoa; phylum Chordata; class Aves; order Strigiformes; family Strigidae; genus Athene; species Athene cunicularia. Next base: position 21,393,141 of record NW_020799097.1, read on the forward strand.
ATCAGTGCTTGGGAGCCATGAGGAAAGCACTGTAGTTCTGAACACTGGAAGGAATGTAAACTGATCTGCCCTTTGTAAGGCTTCACCTACTCTTTTCTTAAATCAGTTTGGCAGGAGGAATGGTTGCAGGCTATGACTCTTTCCCTTTTCTAGGCCCATTGAGATTGGCATCCCAAAGATGGACAGGTAAAAATCCACACTGATTGCATTTGTTTTTGACCTTTCACTGGTAGAATTTGAGGAACGATTTTAGTTCCAGTGAAAATTCAGCTCCACAGCTAAGCCAAATTTGGAAGCTCATTAGATTCCTTCTATTTAGATACTCAGCTAAGATGGCTAAGTTATCTAATCACCCAGGACTTTCACTCTCAATGATGAAAAGAAATAGGTGTCTTCAGTAATTTGATCTATCTGAGAACACAGATCTGAGTGAATTACCTTCTGGAAATACCTGTCATTTCCTCTCTTCATTGAACAGCAAAGCTCCTCAGCTAAGCAGCTAAAATTAGGAGGGATAAATCTGGGCCTATTAAGTCCCACTGGCACTACACGTGAAAAAGCGCTAGCGGTCTGCTTTGAAGTCCTGCTGGAAAGATGTATATTACAATGTTGAAGAAATACCATGGTTTTGGTATTCTGTTTGTACACGTTTATATTGCTTCACTTAATGTTTATTTTTATGATCAATAAAATTTTAGTTTAAAATTTTATTCACTCTTCACATTTGTTAACTTTATGCTTTACAGTGGATAATAGCCACATATGTTACTTTGAAATCCAATACCATGAAAAAGTAATGGTAACATTTAGGAAAATATTTTCATTTTGTTGGACAAAGTGCTGAATAAAAGCTCTCCATTTTACTAGCTGAGATAATCAGTAAATAATCATAACAACTTCTGTTGATAGAGAATAAAGATCATTCTTTCACAGTTATGTCTAAGGTTCACATCAAATTGTAGTGTACTACTTTTTGAAAGTTGAACATTAGTGAAATAAAGTAGCTGGTTGGAAAAATTCATAACTCAAATTCAGTTGTCAAAGTTTCTCTTTATAATCTCAAAACTCTATCCAAAGGGTTGTCTACATATTGAAGAAGGAAAACTCACTGTCTTGGAACAAATCTAATGACACCAGTGACTGTAAGATTTTTCACAATAATCTGGTCAGTCCTGATTTACAACATCCATTTTTCTATAATCATAATAGTTTATGGGTTATGTCCACATGTAAGCAAGTGGACACAATAAGCAGTTCTTTAATCATGATGTATCAAATAATTCAAAGTTGAAACAAGGAGGTATTTTTCACTAATATATTACTACAAATAGTAATAAAATATTTACAGTTCTTTAAGAAATTTGTGGATGACATGTTTTACAATTTTACCCCTGGACTGAAAAAAGAGACACAACTGAAATAATACTCACTTTTTATTTGTCACTTTCCAAAATTATTATCATACTGTCACAAAATTAGAAAAGTATTAAATTTGGATGGCACCTCTAGAGATAGTCTAGTCCAGCCTCCTGTTCAGAGTACAGTCACCTAGAGGAGGATGCCCAGGACTGACTAATCTGATGGCCTTCTCGGAGTTATTTCATTGGTGGCTAAGAAAGTGCAGCATAAGTCATTCACCCAGACCTCTGTAGGGCCTTTGGCATGGTCTCACACAACATCCTTGTCTCTAATAGGAAAGATGGATTTGATGGATGGACTATTTGGTGGGTAAGAAATTAGCTGGATGGCCACATATGAAGAGTTGTGGTCAATGATTCAATGTCCAAATGGAAAATATTATCAAGTTGTGTCCTCCCATACAGGGACAAGTACTGTTCAATACCTTTATTAATGATATCGACAGTGATCAATAAAATTTCTTTAATAATAAGCCTTGAGAATACTACCTGCTTTCTCTCTTTTTTTTTTTTTTTTCCCAGAAATATTTGGAGAATGAGATCATTAACAGCAATATTCTACTTGCACTGCAAATTCTGCAAATCTGTGTGCACTTGTGTACTTGAATGTACCTGTATAAATGTAAAAGATTAATAAATAGGTCAACATATACTCATCTTGAATGGAACTAGATTTCTGACCCTTACTAATTTTTTGCTTTCAGAAAATATCACTGAGACTTGCTAACAAAGTATATGCTTCACTCACCTCATGTGTTAGCCTGCATAAAGTCAAGTAATCTGCTATTGCCTCGTACTAATGAAGACACTACTTTAGCTCTGCATAGCTTCCAAAATGTAGTCTCACCCCAGTATCAAAGGGGTCATTTCATGATTCATCTTATCTTTTTTTTCTACTTGAAGTGACAGAAGATTGGCAAATAATCTGCGTTCAAACTCAGTTGATAAAAACGGATCATTGCCCATGTAATACCAGAAGTATTTTTTATTCAAAAGTTTACCTAGGTCCATTCACATACACTAACAAACTTCTGCTTAGTGTTTTCTCAATAAATCTGCTGGGTAAATATGACCTCTGTGGGCTTTGTAGTCACTTCTCACTTGTCTTTTATTGTGGCTGTATTAGTAAAATCCTCTGACTGTGCAACCTCTATCTGTAATGTCCAAGAACATCTTTACCTGAAAAACATATCCAGAAAATATTACCAACAGTTAGGTCTAGTATGCATTGACTTCCTGAATTTAGTAGACATTATGAAGCAAATGAAGAAAGAGTTACATATACATTGCAATGCATCTTTATAGCATTTTTCAAGAAAAGTATGCTTGTAAACTCATGTCTGCTCAGTCATGAAGAACTTCCAATTTAGCGGTGAACATAATAGCAAACAATTTAAAGCTGAATTTCCAGAATGCTCCCCACAAATCATTCCTGCTAAGGAAGTCCTTCTATCAGACCAGCAGTGTAACTTGCTACGGCAAAGTCAGATGGATTCATGAGCCCATAGAAGCCACATGGCCTCTTCTAGCTGCACCAGGGCTGGAGTCCATGGCCATGAGCTAAAGATTTCTGATTCTCAGGCTCTGAAGAAGTTTTATTATACTCCAGTTGTTGTCAAGACCTGATACAAAAATAAAAGGCAGAAAACCAAGCCAGAGTAAATATGAAGTAGGACCACAGCAGCGAGTGTGACAGTTATAGTCCCAAGAGAGGTTTGAAGGAATACTAAAGATACAGTTTTCTTTCAGATTCCTAACTCTTGTCATTGGGGATAAATGTTTGATCATCAGCAAGTCCCACAAAGAAAAAGCAATTATCTCCTACCAGGATCAGCAATGGCCCTGTTGGATGCTTTTTCAATTCCAGTCATCATGTAATTTCTGGCTGTAGAGAGTCCAAGATTGAGAAGACCACTGTGATTCTCTGCTCTGATCTCTTGGATATCAGTGGCCACCAAGTTTTCCTGAATTTTCATGTTTCCTTTATCTAAAGCTTTTCTAATACCTAATTCACTCATGGCCTTAAATCATAATTAAAATTTTACTTGCATCAGGCTCTAATATTAGGATTTTGTTATAACCTTGCCTGTTAGATTTGGAGAGCTTTCTATTAGCAAATTTTTGTTCCTTATATAGGTATTTGTAGGTGAAAGTCAAGTCTCTCTTTTGCCTTTTCTTTGGGTAACTCACTGCAGCATAGATCAGAAACAGCTGAGCAGGCTTTATATGAGTTAGTTTGAGCTCATGCTTCCACACTCTCCTGTGGAATTATGACCTGATTTTCCTGTACAGACATGTTACTAGAGTGAAGACATGCATTGTCCGTGATTTTTTTCAGAATCTCTTGTTGGCAGCACAAACATGGAAGCACTAAAATTTTAAAAGAAACAAACTTACTTTACTTTCTATTCTAGAATTATGAAATTTAGGACTGCAAAACCAAATAATTCCTGTGCAAATACATTTTATTTTCAGTATTTCCTTTCTTGTTTTTCTATTTAAAAAATAATTTTCCTTTCTCAGAATTTTATTCTTTTTTCCCCATAGTTTTCAGTCTAGGATTGATTTAACAGTTATTAAAATCAGTTTAAAAATTAAGCTCATCTTTAGTGGTTTTTAGAGCAAAAATAAAAGCCAACATATATTTACACTGTGTTGCTAAGTTATAGTGTTAGTTGTGAGTTCAGAAAAGATTCATTTCACCTAAAAACCATGTCTAAAAAGTTAGATGTCTAAGTCTAACTCAGTCACTCCCTTTATATGTAATAGTGTTTAAGAGGCATCTTCACCAAATGATTCACAGCATCATAAAATAGGTGTCCAAGATGAGTTAGTTACCTGAGTCACCCTCTGTAAGTATATTTTTCTTTCCACTGACTATAAAAAGGATAATTATCCTAGATTTAGGAGGACAGGTTTTAGATATTTCAGGAACGATTCAGGTGCCTATACAGAAATGCTGAATGTTGTCTGAGGTATCCTCATGGAGACAACACAGAAGTTAAGAGAAGCAGCAGCTGGAAACAAAACAGAATACTCCAAGTATCTAATAGAGCAGAGAATGCTTAGGCAATTGAATTCAAGCTCTACATTCTGGTGAGGTAAAATTTCCATGATTACATTATTATGTACTATAGTCGTCATAGGCTTTTACCCAGATATTTTAAATATTTCATAAACCAAAATTTTGAATTTTAAAACATCACAAGAACACAAGATTTTGCTTCTACCAACAAATGCAGAGTTACATGAATGAACACATAGTTCAGTAACAGGTTTACTCATACATTTTCTCCCTGATGATAAAATTATTTACAGAAAAATAACTAAGGTGTATAACCTCACTAAAGTTGCAACGTATGAATAAAACTTTTACTTGCCTGTTAGAGGGTCAGTGAAGTTTTCTGCACAAAGAGTTTGAATTTTGAAAACTGTTCATCAGTAAAAATTGATATTAACATATTTGATGGCTTGGTTTTTTTTTTGTTTTTGTTTTTTTTTTAATATGCACTATGTTCTATCCAGGCTCCTGAACAACCATAAAGATTTCCATGAATTGGATACAGACACTGAAGAAGACATGATCCAGCTGAAAAGCAGAGCTTACATGGTGGTTTTGAATGACTCAGAACTGCAGCTCCCAAGAGGCATCATAAGAATTCTTTCTTCCAGAGTCAGTCCTGTCAATGAGTTAAAAAAGCATTGACATGATCTGCTGTCTTATTCTTCCTTATGGCTTGGACAAATGTACTTTTTGGTGGGTAAAAAACTGTCTGGATAGATGGGCCCAAAGAGTCATGGTGAATGGAGTTAAATCCAGTTGGCAGCTGGTCAAAAGTGGTGTTCCCCATGGCTCAGTATTGGGGCCACTCCTGTTTAATACCTTTATCAATTATCTGGATGAGGCAACTGAGTGCACCCTCAGCAGCTGACAACAAGTTGGGTGGGATTGTTGATCTGCTTGAGGGTAGGACGGCTCTGCAGAGGGATCTGAACAGGCTGGGTCAATGGTCCAGGGACAATTGCATGAGGTTCAACAAGGCTGAGTGCTGAGTCCTGCACTTGGGTCACAACAACCTCATGCAATGCTACAGGCTTGAGGAAGAGTGACTGGAAAGCTGCCTGGTGGAAAAGGATCCAGGAGTATTGGTCAACAGTTTGCTGAATATGAGCCAGCAGTGTGCCTGTCTGTGAGAATGGCTTACGAGGATCATCTGAGGCAACTAAGGCTCAGAGAAGACCTTATTGCTCTCTACAACTACTCAAAAAGAGGTTGTAGTGAGGTGGGTGTCGATCTCTTCTCCCAAGTAACAAGCGATAGGACAAGAGGAAACAGCCTCAAGTTACACTGGGGGAGATTTAGATGGATATTAGGAAAAATTTCTTCACCAAAAGGGTTCTCAATCATTGGATGAGGCTGCCCAGGGAAGAGGATGAGTCACCATCCCTGGAGGTATTTAAAAGACGTGCAGATGTGGTATTCAGGGACATGCTTTAGTGGTGGACTTGGCAGTGTTAGGTTTACGGTTGGACTGGATGATCTTAATGGTCTTTTCCAACTTAATTGATTCTATGGTTCCATTATTCTATGATTCTAAAATATATAGGGATATTTAGACATCCCACTTATGCAGCCCTTGGAAGAAAAAAGGTGCCCAGGTTTCCAGTCAACTCAAAAGGTGGAATTCTGGGATGGTGATAATAGCAGAACTTGAGGTATCTAAGTCAATAAATGTTAATAGTTTAGGTCCTAACAGGTCCTTAATTGTGTAAGCACTAGATGTGAGCTTTATTACTTTACAAATCACTTTGCTAGACTTTGATACCTGTGCTTCCTTTGGGAATGTTTTTCAACCAAATATATAATCTCACTGTCTCCACATTGGTTTTTCAACTCGGCTTCTCTCATGTAAACCATAAGATGTGCATCCAAAAAAATGACCATAAAACAAATACTAAAGCAACAGTATAATCTGAAATGCCCCCAAAAGAAGAATCTATGACTATGAAAAATTACATTTCATACAAACTTTTCCCCTGAGCTGAAAATGAGAAAACTATGCAAAACAACATGAAACAGATGTGGCCACTGAACCTAGCATGGCACTGGAGGGAGTCCAGAGGCAGCAATGAGAACAGTTCATGCATCTGTAGAGGAATAAGTGATGCTTTCTGGTTAGGATATAATTAATTTATTGTCTTACTGATACAATAGATTAGCATTTATTAATTGTTCCCATGCTTTTATTTTTTTTTTCTCAGTACTCATATATTTATAGTACTCATGTTTTACAACAGCATGTTACATCTGAGATTACCAATAATTTCTTTTTTTTATAACTAAAAGTTTTACATTTTAAAAATATTGGAATTGAGACCTAGAAAAGGCAACTTAGAATACAGCTCTCCATTTTCATCTATGAAATGAGAATTAGGAGAGGATTGATGAATCTAATTCTTTAAAGCACATGGAATCTTTGCATCTGTTTAACATGTATGCAGACCCTAGTAAATTTAAGGTTTCGGTGTGTTCATGTGATTTTTCAGGATAAAGAGAAGAAATATTGTCTAATATAATTAGTCAGAAATTACCCTTTTTAAAAAAAAAAAAAAAAAAAAAAGCAGGGTATAGTATATATTTGCCCTTAAAAAAAATCTCTAGAAATGCATTCAGAAGGTATATAAATAGTTCTCAGATAATTGGTTATTACACATTCAACCTCTGTCTTTACTAAATTGGAAAATTAATTTTCTGAAAACAGAATAGAGGCAGCTCATGCAATGCAAGAACCATTCCCATATATCTGCCATTATAAATCCAATATACAGAGTTGTAACTCTATTCTTACTGATCTCAATTCATTCACCACATTGCACCAGAGAAGGTTTAGACTGGATATTAGGAAGCATTTCTTTACGGAAGGGGTTGTTAGGTGTTGGAATGGGCTGCCCAGGGAGGTGGTGGAGTCCCCATCCCTGGAGGTGTGTAAGAGTTGGGTTGACATAGCACTGAGGGATCTGGTGTAGTTGAGAACTGTCAGTGTTAGGTTAATGGTTGGACTGGATCATCTTCAAGGTCTTTTCCAACCTAGACGATTCTGTGATTGTCTGTACTGATACTGGTGATTGCCCCAACCCAGGTGCAGAACCTTGCCCTTTGCCTTGTTGAACTTCATGAGGTCAACATGGGCCCACTTCTCAAGCCTGTCAAGGTTCCTCTGAATGGCATAATGTCGGTAATGTTAATATTAAATGTAATGCTTTAATATCTAGAATTTGTCCAAAAGTAAACAAGCACAAGCCAAATTTAACACAGCTATCATTAATCACCTAATGAAGTAGTCAATCACAGTGGTATTCATACCCTACCTAAATCAAACACTGTTCAAGTTTTTAATCTTTTATGTCATCGCACTTTTATCACCCAAGAATTATTTTGCTTTGTATGGTTTTACCTTAAGTCAAAAATATGGGACATCTCAAAGGTGCTCAAGGAAACATGACTCCTGAATTTTTGGGAGAGAATTTGATCAGACCTGTGAAGGTCATGAGCATGCTGGGTGTACTGAGATGCAGGTTGGTTTGCCAAACCAGCCATTGAGCCTGGAAGTGCAAAGGAGTGCAAGTTAGAGCAGCTTTATTAAGTAGATGAGAGTGAGGGCATTTTTCCTCAAGCTTAGTGCTACACAAACACAGTCATCCTTTATCTGAGCAGTGATACTCCACTGTGCTGCGCTCTGAAGATTTACCAGTCTCTAAGACTATGCACTACATATTAGTTCAACTTTAGGCACATATATTCAAACATTAGAACCTCAAAAGCTCTGTCTTATCTAGCTGATTAAACTCTTGAGACACGTACATTTCTTTTAATCAACCTTTCTTGGATTAAATCTCCAGAACAGTGAAGCAAGGACTAAAATAAATTCTCTTATATTTCAGATAAATTGTCTAATCAGTGGGATGATGAATCAGTTTTTCCTTTTCCTCCTTCCTTTCTGGTCAATAAAGAGTAATTATATAAAGCAAAGTAGAAGAGTTTTGCATTTTCTCCCAGCAACAAAGAGAATGAGCTTAAATGGACACGTTTCTGTGTCTTCCCACTCAGGAAGGACCTTTTGTGCTTTAGGCACTTTTATCAGGGGACTGATGAATGAAAAACAGCACTAACTCAGCATTATCTCTCAGTCAGATTAACATTTAACTGAGGTGCCCAACCCTGTGTGTATTACTAGCCTGTCTCAAATGTGCTTAAAGCACATTAAATTAAACTTCTGTCATTAAAACTTAAGATAATACATTTGTCTCTCATTTATGATGAATTAAGTGTGTAGATGGCAGTGTGCAACAGATCAGTTGACAGTGGAGGTCTTTGCAGTGATTCTCTTTACATGCTACCCAAACTTGAAGGAATTCGGTTCAGAATTAAGACAACCAATGCAGGTGTTTACACATAGATATCTGCAGGCACGCTGTTTCTTAAACTTTCATCATCACTGATGTACTGTGTGGATTCAACAGAATCAACAGAATATAAAAAGTGATTCAGGTCACCATAAAATAGATATCTGGTAGTGTAATCTGAAGTTGAATTGCTGAACATTATCACAAATTATCAACAGTTGAACCACCCCCTTCAGGTGATTATTTGTCCCTGCTGACTACAGAAAGAGCCTAGACAAACATGTTATCTCAGAAGCCTAATTCTTACATGGCTGTAATTAAATAAAATCAATTTCACTGGTTTTATTGCAAGCTTTTATCTCTATTTCCCTCTCATATTCATGCTTTGGCCATTATTTCGGCAAATTTCTCTGTTACATTTTTAGCAGTGGTTGAAAAAAGAGTAAGTGGGGACATATCCTGATTATCTTTTTTTTTTTTTTTTTTTTTTTTTCTGAATTGTATGTAGACCACTTTCAAAACGAAAAAGATAAACAGGTCTTGGTTTCTCAATGGAGAAATAACTTGATAAAGTACTGTTCTCTAAAGCGTGGGGTTTTTTGGTTTTTTTTTTTTTTGGTTGCTCAGGACAGTAAGACTAGGGAAAAAAAATCTTTGAAAGCAAAATGACTTGTAATGATGAATCACAGCTGAGAAGGGGGATATACCAAATCATCCTCTTGGCTGTATTGATTTCAATGTACAGACAGCTCAACCTCTGATGTAATGGGAAGCACTGTCCATGGCACTTCCCCAAGGGCTAAGACACTTTGTGTTATTACATGAATGTCTCCTAAATGTGGATGAGGATTAATTTTCAGAACTCTGAAAAAACAAAAATTAGTTTTGCGCTCTCACACTCAGTTGGATTTATTACGCAGTAACTCCCACCACTTTATTCTCTAAATTGCAGCAAATTGGCACTGACTTTATGAGTTGGCCTTATCTCATGCAAACTTCAATAAATTATTTTATTTTGTATTGTTTTTCTAAATTAAAATAATAAATTATGCAAATTAAAGAACCTCCAAAGTGTTCTGTTGAAATATGCACCTAGACATGCTGAGTTGGAAAAAAAATATGAACTCTCCATTCTTTTCTCAAAATCTGACATAGAGACCTGAAATCAACAATTTTTTTTTCAAGTGATACAGGGTTGTGTCTTTACTGTTGGAAAATTATTGATTAAATTAAAGACAGTGCAACTTGAGGTCTAGTCAAATATGAACAAGCACAAATCTTTTTCACAAAGATATTCTGAGAGTCCACAAGGTTAATGTTCAAATATATACATAACATGTAGAGCACCTTCATGTTGACATTCACAATCTCCATTTCCTGTCTTGGTCTTTCCTCTTAATTCAGATATATAGGTCAGGAGATGTGTTATAATATGATCTATTGAGAGCACAGATTCTCCTAGCAAAATGCTTCAAGTAATATCATTTTTTATTGAATTAGCACTACTAAAGTCTAATTTAGATACTCAAATATAGGCTGTTAAAATATAGGTTCATGTTTAATATTATTAATAGAAATATATTTTTATGTGTGCACACATATGGACCAATGGAACCCAAAACAAAACAAAAGCCATGTGCAAAGAGAAGGCTACTTAGATTTAGCGTTTATCTGTGTTAAAACAATTGTGTTATCCTGAAACTTGATCATGTTTCTTTTGACTGAAACGGAACTTTTGCTCCTTGTTGAATGCTTTTGGTAAGTGTCTTGTTAGAGAGACTGACAAAGCAGCCTCACACACAGTAAATTAAAAATGCAGAGTAGTTGTCATTTTAATAGACACAGATATTGTTAAAATAAAATACCAACAGAGCTATCTTACTCTGAGTCTCTAACGAATAGTGTGTGAGTTCTGTTTCAGCATTACAGTAAATACACCTCAATTATTTCAACAAGCAACAAGAGCCTGACGTTTCTATCACCCCACAGGAATCATGACAAAGCTTCAAAATTGCATATAGCTTTATATATATTTATCTTATTAAATCATTTTTCTAAGATAGAAGTTTAATCTTCATGGGCATTTTCCTGTTTAAGCAGGCTGGAAAATTAAAATGAATGCTCTTTGAAGAACAGATGAAGAATACACTAGGAAATCCTAGGTGAACTTCTGATCATGCATGAGATACTGCATGACTGATAGACTTGTTCTTCCTTCATGTATGATGCATATAAAAGATCATGTTGGGTGACTTCAAACAGTAGATAAAATTCATTCAGAAGTTACAAGATACATATCTGTATGAGTTTCTGTATTTATGGCATGGTAATGAAACCAGGCTAAGCTGTGCTTAGTGGGGGCATGGAACTTATATGCATATTAAAAATCTATCATATTAAAAATATACAACTAGGAAAACATCTTATTAAGGTTATGGACTGCCAAACATCTGACAGTTACCATTTAAACCTTGAAATAGTGCCTGCACTGCCATTTTGCATGCATATCATACAGGACAGAGAGACAGCTACATCCCTGTCTGACTAGTGTTTAAAAATCTTCTAACACAATCCATTCTGAAATCTAGCATGGAATACCACACATATTTACAGCAGCATGCGACCTTTTCTCACCACATTCAGTGCACTATGCACTTGTACTCTAAGACAGTCAAAAGTGCTTGCAAGGAAGCTGCCCCTTGAATAAATTTTCTCAAACAGCTGCAGAAAAGGAAGGGATTCTACAGTGATTAGTTTTATATTAGTTTCACCTTCATTTAAATGCCACAGGAATCCAATATTGCTAATTAGATTGATTAGTGTCTTAGGAACTTTCTCTTCTGTAACATCACAACGACTCAAACTGAGTAAGAGAACTTTGGGAGAAAAGACTCAGTATGTATCTTTATCCTGCTACAATTGATCACACTACTACAGTATTTTGGCCTTGACTATTCACTTACTTAGGTTCTTCAATATTTTATCTACTACCTTCCTTCCCACTCTGGTCCCTAAAAATCTTTATTTCCAGTCCTTGGTAGAGAAAGCAGATAACAATTGCAATAGTTTTACTAAAATTCTGTTAAATATTCAGGTTTTGCATCTCAGAAAAACCCCAAATCAGAAAGGAGGTAACCTGTGTTTTAAATTTTCCAAGAAATAACATCCACATGGGCTGTGTTGAAATTTGTCTGCCATTTATTACCCCATGATATTAATGAAGAAACTGAAATATTTTGGGTTCCAGAACTGGCTTGACCTGGTAATAGGACTTGTAAGAGGATGAGCTAAGACTGTAGGAGAGAAAAGAGGAAAGAACAGGCAAAATCAGGGTTTTTTTGGTGAACTCCAGATTTGGATATCATGTCATTGCCAGGTAGAAGCTAAAGGAACTAATGACATATGGCAGTAACACAGAGAATATCAGAGGTGAAAACACAGCAGTAACAGTATGGGTGGTCAGGGGAGTGGTACAGATATGAAAAGAAAGCAAGACTTGGAACAAGGAATGGATGGGTGAGGCCGAGGCAGGCAGGTCCAGGTCAGGAGAGGCTGGAGAAAAGTAGCTGAACCATGCTATTATGCTTTTGTCAGTGCACAATGTCTCTGCACACACATTCGAGAGATGACTGAACAGGACAGGGTGTGACCATCCCAAGACCAAATCCTAGAACATTTCCAGATGTCTTGGACTCTGGCTGCCTGGGAGGTGATGGAGTCACCATCCTTGGATGAGTTTAAGGGTCGTTTGGATGTGATGTTGGGGAATATGGAGGGGGGAGAACTTTGTAGAGTAGAGCTGGTGGTTGGACTTGATGATCCCAAGGGTCTTTTCTAATCTCAATGATTCTGTGATTCTGTGACACATCTAAAAGGCTAATATTCCCAGCTTGTCCCATACATCTTTCAAAATGTATCTAAGCACCACTGTGAATATCCTAATTGGTTCCTGTTAGTGCATCCCCAGACTGCCTGCTACCATAACAGCTACAAAAAAAAAAAAAAAATTCTACATATGGGTCAATATTTCTGTATCCAGACATCCTGACATTACATACTTTGAGTCCAACCTTAGCTACCTTCTCATTGCTGATAACAAGCTGCCTTGCCAGGGAGCACACCTAACAGTCTGGCCCCCAGGCTATGTATCTCTTTTCCTTTATATGGACATCAGGACTGTCTTTCATTCTCCAAATAATTATTATCCTTTAATAAGGAGTCAACAAAGGTCGTGCAGACGATGTATCTTGCTGTCTGAATATCAATATCATGAAACAGAAACATTCTCTGGAATCTGGTGCCAAATTAGAGAGGTAGGGAAAGATCTGTACTAAATTATAACACCGCACTTCTCTAGACTGTGCGGAAACACCCAGAACATAGCCAGAATGTGTGACCACCTATCTACGGAGATGTTCATTTGCTATTAATGAAAAGGATTTCAAAAGACCATGAAATAAGCTTCTAAATATGTTAAATAAAGGGCTGCCTACTTATGAACAAAACTAAGAAATTGTAAGAAATGGTTTTATTATAAAGGTTCTGCTTGAAAGGTATGCTCAAAGTTTTGCCCATAAGTCATCCTAGATAAATGCATGAAATTATAACTATTGTTTAATCAAACATACCTGATAAAACCAGGTGAACTGTGGAAACTGTATACACCTACAACACATCTGCACTAGTTTCTCCACATGAAAATAGAAACATGTGGCAACATTACATAATCAATTCCATAATTACCCCTCAAATTTCAGCAGTAATGTACTGTGAACAGTAGCTGACCTTCTTATGTGTTAACATATGTGTACATTCTGCATTTTATATAACTTTTTCTCCAAACCTCATAAACGTATAAAATCCTTATGCATATCATCAGTTTGATTGATGGTGTGCCAGCAATGACCCTCACCCTGCCATCTCAGTGGAGGCAAGGGATGGAGACATGCAGCACAACAAAGACGTAAGGGACATGGATGGATCAGTAACTGTGGTAACACCTGTGAAAGGTCAGGCTGGAATTAGGACCTCTAATTGCAAAAAGGTGCTGGGGACATCAGCCCATCTGCAGTGCATCTATACCAATGCACACAGCATGGGTAACAAACAGGAGGAGCTTGAAGCCATGATGGAACAGGAAAATGATGATGTAGTGGCTATCACAGAGACATGGTGGGATGTCTGCCATGACTGGAGTGTGCCAAGAGATGGCTACAAGCTCTTTAGGAGGGATAGACAAGGAAGGACAAGTGGTGGGGTGGTGCTGTATGTTAGGGACTGTTATGATTGATTTTGATAAGTAACTAGGGCTGAGTTCTTTGAAAGTATATTAGGTGTTTATTTTCACTGAAATAGTCTGTTGCCTGAAAGGCTTTGATTATCTGGTCTTTGTGGCATCATTTTTAAATGTTTAATTTTTTTACTTCATAAAGGAATCCTGAAATTAGATGAAAAATGCTCTGCAGATAAAAAAAAAAAAAAAAAAAAAACAAACAAGATATTTAATTACTTCAGAAAATCTCTTCCAAATAAAAGTTCAGGAAACACCTTTTACTTCAGAAAATGTTATTAATGGAATTGGATTGAACTATTAATTGTTAAAACAGTCTTGTTCAGTATTTCCACTTTACAAATTGAGATCCACAGACTTTGCTTCCCATCAGGTATTCTTTTACTCTGCCATTTTGATCCCTTGGCTATCATTGTCTGGCCACACTAGGCTTCTGCTACTCACTTTTTCATATCACTGATAAAATGAAATATATTTCTGAATGTCATAATGTATCAAAAAGTGCCATAGATTTCAAATTCCAAATACTTCCATAATTATAATTTATAATCATTGTTGCACTGTCATGAGACCAGAAATGCTTGTAGAAAGAGCTAATTTTCCACTTAATGATTTAATGAATATAATAATTTTAGTTTTCAAGTGCTCAAGTATTTTTGAATACATTTTAGATTTTTTTTTTTATATTCAGGTTATAGATATAAAACTTGCTATCATTCCTTGACACTGAAGTTTCATATTAAGGTTTTTTAAAATTATGAATAATATTGCAAAATAAAATAAAAAAAAAAAAATCACTGTTTCAAACCATTAGTTAATTCTATAGTGAACTAGTCATTTATGATCTAAGAGCAGCATGATTTCAAAATTGAAAGGCAGGCATGTAAGAAAACTCACTGTAAAACCAAAATGCCCTCCTCTCACTGCTCGTTTCTTATTTCCCCCTAACTACCTGCTAAATAGATAAAAATCACTCTGAATCAAGCACGAATCACACTCCTGCTATTAAAGACAGTGAAATGAGTAACATCTTTTCTTCTTCCTAAATTTGACTTCACCTTTCCTTCTCTCAAACCAAGTTGATGTCTTCTCTTTTTCCTATAACCGTTCAAAAAACTTTTCCAAGTCTTATTCCCTGCCCTTTATGTAATGTCTAGCACACTGTTATCAGCAATAGATTGCAATATCCACAAACTAGATGCCACTATCCATTGAAACCCCAGACATATGTCCTTTGTGTTATGCAATTGTGCATGTTGCCTTTTGAGCATTTTGGGGTAGAATTTCTAGAGGCTTCTTTCACCAAAAGATATGAATAATAGGTCTCAAAGTAAACAACAATGTCTGGTTACTCAGTAATGAATATTTCCCCACTTGCCAAAAAAAAAAAAAAAAAAAAAGA
>NW_020799097.1:21408704-21442481 GCF_003259725.1 Athene cunicularia
AAAGAAAAGAAAAGAAAAGAAAAGAAAAGAAAAGAAAAGAAAAGAAAAGAAAAGAAAAGAAAAGAAAAGAAAGAAAAGAAAAGAAAAGAAAGAAAAGAGGAGGAAAAGGACAGCAAAGAGGCGAAGAGAGAAAATAATCTTTCTTGTGTTTAAATGGCCAAAATAAATAATCACTATGTATCTCTGTTACTTCCCATTTCTATTTGTAGTCTATAATAGAGGAGTACAACTGCTGGAAAGGTTTATCTCTTGCCCTAGTCACAATATGACCATCATCACCACTTCTCTTTATTGCTGCACTTAATACCCTTCTTCTCTATCCACCTTTTCCAGAAGAGTTTCATGTCTTCCAGAGGAACCGGGGGCTTCTGACTAAATTCTTTACATGACAGGGGAAAATAGTTGGTGTCTCTTTCTCAGCTTCCCAAATTTATACTTTTTAAACTTGATCCACTGGTTGCAGTGTGGTTTTATGTCCACCCAGGTACATTGAACACAATCTCTTGCCACAGGTTTTCAATTCTGAATAAAAACTCAAGAATCAAAATATATTGGAATGCTAACAATGCCTCAAATCCTTACATAACTTGATTGCAAATGAGGATTAGCTTACCCTGGCAGCTACCTTTATTTGCCAGCAGATGCTGGCAGAACACTTCTTCCCTGGGGAGGTTTCCATCTGCAGTTTTAAATAGCTTTGGATTCCTCTTTTGATTCATTTATCAAAAAGGCCAAAGAACATTTTTTTTTGTTTAAGGTTTCAAATCAGCATCCTAGTAGGCAAAAGGGGAAGTTATCAAGACTCTCTCCTCCAAGCAGAGGGACCTTATCACTGGGCAGTAGATACGTAGATATGTGTGCTCACATATCCTTACTGTCTCACACTACAGTTTCTTGCTTTTTGTGTGACACAACTTCTTCAGGAAGAATGGTTACAGTTCTACTCTCACATCTTCTCAGTCTTATTTATGAGGATATTCCACCAGAGAATTGAAGTAGAATGCACAAAATGCTGGGAAGGACACAGGATCAGTTATTCATATTCTGAAGGTGTGCACATACCTCTAAGCCTAGCACCAGGCTCCTATGTAACACATGATCTTTTCCCCTCCACACTAGTATCTTCCTGAAGAACAAACACTAGCATTGTGCATTCTGTGTTGGACTCTTGGCTGGGGTTGCATGCTAAATGTGGTTTTTTTTGTATTGTGGAGCTAAAGACAGCCAGCCCTAGTAGATGGTTCAGTTGAGTCAAGACAGGACAAGTAAGGAAATTACTGTGAAACTGTTCTTCCTTATACCTGTTACCTCCTTACTACTTCCTCATTTAGAGGCATTATGAATTTCAGGGTGAGCTGTTTCTTCTCCTTCCAGATAAACATCAAGGTAAATTTACAGCTCTGGCATCAGCTATATCATTTACATGTATATACTACAACATCAGCTGTGTTGTGACTGTAATCACTGACTCTGTGTTTATAACATTCTAGCTGACAGATAATACAATTGAACAGATTGGAAAGATATTGTGCCCTTAACAGTCTGGCTTCTGCAATAAAATGATACATTGGATAAGCAACACACACTGTTTTGCACTGATGTCTGAGCATAGTTTTATATTTTCAGTATTATTGTTAGCTAAGCAGCCTTTACAGTATGTCATTATTTATACTCATGCTATATCTTCAAGGGTAGCATCCAAGAGCAGATGTCAGACATTCTAGCCTTGTAACAAAAGCCTCTAGCCTATGATAAACATATAAAAGGAAATGTTCTCAAGAAGGCTGTCAGGTCCTTGCCCTTCTGGAGCCTGAGAGCCATGTGGCACCCACTGGAGACAATGGAAATCTTTTTGTTAACTTCAATGAGCTTTGGATTAGCCCTTCAAGTTTCTGTAGTATTCCAGATCAGCCACTGGACAAATCTTAATGAGATGAGTTGAACAATGCCCTTAGAAGCTAGAAAGACAGAACATATTGTCTCATCCATCCATTTCTGACAAAGATAAAGGGCCATGATGGAGGAATGTAAAGAGATACCACAGTCTGTCAAGATGGGAAATGGAAATGCTCATTATAATCTTTAAAAATCCAGAGGGATTTAAATGGGTGAGTTTCTATTGGCTCCCTAATAATTCCTCTTAAGGATAAATCCATAAGAGGAATTATAAGGGAGATAATGACTGAGGTTGATATACATTTGCTGGAACTTCTTTCCTGTCTGTCATGACCATGCCTATAGGCTTTTAAGCATTTCAGTGCCAGTCCTTAAGTGGAAAACCACCAGTTAATACTTAAAAGCTTATCACTTTAAAGTCTAAAAAACCCCCATCTTCTCAAAATGCTAACTCATTGCATCAGTAAATTCTGGATAATAAAGATAAAAATGGATTCAAAAGTAATTAGGCTTATTTTTCAAAGAAATGTTCATCTATAAGTTTTAAAATTAATGGTGTGGATACAACTGAGCCTTGTGAAGTTTCTATGGAAAACATTTGTGGGAGGACATACTTAAGAATATTATTTCCTAAGCACCCACTCTTGGCCCCTATCATAGATAGTGGCTTAGATAAGCTACATGTCTTGGTTTTTCAGTGTGAACCCAAAACTGTCTGCTACTAGGCCAAATGGCACATTTTAAAGGTTCTGATTGTCAAGTAGGGAGACAGAAAATAAGGAAGATAGAATAAAGACATATAAAGACACAAACAGATCATTTGTGCATTAGATCTCACGGAGACATACATAGTTCATGTTACTTATTTCAAAAAAAAAAAAAACCACAAAAAACAACTATGAAAAGATAGCAAAAAATAGCCTACTGAAAGTGATAAAATGTAAGTAGAATTAACATTAGGTTGAAGGTAAATAGTCCCATATGTCTAGATTTGGTAAGGCTTTATCCATTATATTGTCATTTGCCAGGATCACATTTCTTGAAATATATATATATATATATATTGTTTATATCTTGGAAAAATTACAAAATGCCGTGTCCCTCCTCCCAGCAGGAAAGCCTGGATGGAAGAAGTTTCTCACTGTTCTCGTTAAAACCTTCTGTGTAAAAATAGAAAAAAATGTCATGATACCTATTAATTTTGTGAACCCTCAAATCATTTCCTAGCATAAGAAGAAAAGACACTTGAGAAAATACAAGAACCTTCAGACTATTGTATCATGAAGTATTGTTGATACCGAAATCTTTCATGTTTGTTTATCTGTACAGTCTTAAACAGAATTTTTTTCCAATATATTGTATATTTTGCAGTATATTATACAAACAGTAAGCAATTAAAACAATCTCTCTAAAAATTTTGAGAAAGTACAATCATATATTGCAATGTTGAGCAAGATATAATCAAGAAATCTTAATTTAACACATGAATAACTGGATGAAATGCTTATATTATTACACTTAATACCAGACTGAATTAATTCTATAATTCCTTTTTGCTATAAAATTTATTAACTGATTAAATTTCATTCTTCAAGTTTAGTTGGAATAAGAGATTTCACACATGAAAATTAATTTGGAAATTTAAACATATGGACTCTGACATACCCATTTGAAAACCAATAAGGCTACATGAGGAGTTTAAGAACAGTGTTTTAGTTCCAACTAGTCTCTTGATTCATTGACAACTGTTAAAAAATGAAATTCCTACTAAAGGGAAAGCTATCACTTACTTCAGTGTAGTCAGAATCGTGATGTATCTGCTGTGTTTGGTTGTGAAATCGTATGTGTATTTCCTTGTTTATAAAATAGTGATATTTCTACTTTTTTCCCTCTGCACCTTCTAATATTTTGCATAATAAAATCAGTTGCATATTTAGGCCACTTTTCACATTGCAAGCTTATAAGTAAAATATTTTCACAAGTCCCTGGTTAGTGTCAGCACTGAAATACCCATTTTTCAAAGACATTTAATTAAGAAGCATAAAATACTTTTCTCTGGAATAATTTATTTCTCACCTTAACATACTTATGACCATAATTACAAACATAGCAGCTTGATAACAATCTCAGGTGTTTCATTAAATCTTCTGTGTATTAATTTGTCCTCATTTTGTGACTTATCATCAAGGTTTTGCCATCATTCCAAATAAAAATAGTTTTAGAGCCATATAATTTGATCTCGCTTTCTAGTGACCTTGAAAATTTCCCCTTAAGTCTCAAAATAAATTGTCCTTTACATTATTGATACTCGGTCAAACATCTGTTTTGAATGCTCTCTTTAAACACCTAATCATTTGTTTATGTATTCCATTCAGAACAGCAAAAGTAAAATTATATACTGGACATCATATCTACTTTAACACCCAAAAGCTGTAAGCTGTTGGCCATCTGTCCATGGATGATAGCTAAGTTAGCATATGCTTTCTTTAGCCATGAATTTGGAAGATGAGTAACCAAAACTCTACTTTGAGCAATGAGTCATATCACAGGATTTCCTCTTCTCTATGTCACAAACTTTCTATTCATCTTCCTATGACAGATAGCAAAACCTGACACGAAACCTGTCAGACAGGAATTCTTCCTTAGGAAGGACCTTCCTCTTAAAAATTGGATATAGAAGCAACACAAGTCCAATCAATGTAACTGTAACATAAAAATGGTGTTCTGCTCGTTGGACATATAGTTATTTGGGAATTTTATAGGAAGTCAAGTATAAGGAATAAGCAATTTGTCCTACAAGCTTCTCCCTGCTATGACTGCTATGTGGGCAACTTTGTTTCCATCTGCATCTTGTAGGAGGACAAAATACTGTAATGGGTTTGACTTTGTCTGGCAGCCAGACCCCCACCCACCTGCTCTCTCACTCCCCCTCCTCAACAGGATGGGTGGAGAAAATAAGATGGAAAGCTTGTGGGTCAAAATAAAGACAGGGAAATCACTTACCAATTACCATTACGAGCTAAACAGACCCAGATTGGCAAAAATTAACTTATTGCCAATTAAAAATATAGTAGGATGGTGAGAAACAAAGACAAAACCAAAGCACCTTCCCCCCATCACCCTCCTTTTCCCGAGCTCACCCCTTCCTTTCTGGGTCCTCTACATCCTTCCCCCAACCCCAAGTAGTGCAGGGTGATGGGGAATGGGGGTTGTGGTCAGTCCATAAGAGCTCCTCTCTGGTGCTCCTTCTCTCTCATGCTTTCCCCCTGTCCCAGCTTTTCAGGGTAAGCCTGCTCCAGCACAGTATCTCCATGGGCTCCAGCTTCCTTCAGGGCACATCCACCTGCTCTGATATGGTGCCCTCCACAGGCAGCATGGCCCTCTCCATGGGCTGCAGTGAAACAACCTGCATCACCAAGGTCTCCTCCGGGTGCTGCAGGGGAATCTTTGCTCTGGTGCCTGGAGCATCTCCTGCTCTCCTTCTTCACTGATCTTGATATCTGCAGGACCCTTCTCACTCTCTTTTTTTTTTTCCTTCTCCTCTTTCTGTGCAGTGTTTTGTCATAATCATGAAAGCAGGGCCAAAGAGCGACTGAAGTATATGACATAAATAAGGGAGTGATGAAAGGGCAGTGCTATGGGAGAAACTCTCACACTTCTGGGATATCAGCACAACTATGTCCTGTACACTAGTGCATGTAGCATGAGGAACAAACAGGAGGTAATAGAGGTCTGTGTGCAGTGTCACTGGGATCAAGGGGCTGTGGTGGAGTAGCTCACATTGCTATGGATAGACACAGATGCTTTACGAAGGATAGGACAAGAAGGCAAGAAGTGGAGAGTCACCCTTTATGTTAGAGAGCAGCAGGAATGCATGGAGCCCTGCATGGGAACAGATGATAACCCCACCAAGACCTAACTATTGGGATTAAGAGGACAGACCAACATTGTGGTGGGTGTCTGCTACAGACCACTTTATCAGGAAGAAGTATATGTGGTATTCTTCAGACAACTGAAAGAAGTTTCACAATCACAGGCCCTGGTGTCATGGGGGATTTTAATCATCCCAATGTCTGCAAGAATGGCAACACAGCAGGGTAGAAGCAATCCAGGAGATTTCTGGAGCACATTGATAACAAATTCCTACAACACATGATCAAGGTGTCCATAAGGACAGGTGGTCTGCTGGACCTGATTCATACAAATAAAGAAGAATTAGTAGGAAATGTGAAGGTTGGGGGCAGCCTCAGCTGCAATGACCATGAGATTGTGGAGACAAGGATCCTGAGCTGAGAGAACAAGGCAAAAAGCAGGATCATAGCACAGAACTTCAGGAGGGATGACTTTGGCCTGTCTAGGAGAATCCCGTGGGATATCGTCCCTGAGAGATGATGGGTCCAGGACATCTCATTGACTTTTAAGGCTCATCTCCTCCAAGCCCAAGAATGGTCAATCACAGTAAGTGGGAAAAGAAGCAAATGCAGCAGAAGGCCTCCAGGGATGCATAAGTTGCTCCTCACTAAACTCCAACATAAAAAGGGGGCATGCAGAAGTTGGAAGCAGGGGCAGATCACCCAGCAGAGTGAATACAGAGACACTGCTGGAACGTGTAGTGATGAGGGTAGGAAAGCTGAAGCCCATCTGGAATTAAATCTGGCCATTGTGAGGCCACTTTCAATTATCTTTAAAAGGTCATGGTGATTGGGGTAGGTTCCTGAGGACTGAAGGAGAGCAACCTTCCTGGAGAAGACCTTCCTGAAAACCATTTCCAAAAATAGGAAGGATAGAAAGGTGATTGGGAGTAGTCAACATGGATTTGCAAAGGAAAATCAGGCATAACCAATCTCATACCCTTCTACAATGAAATGACTGGCTCACTAGATAAGGGAAGAACATTAACTGTTGCTTATCTTGACTATAATGAGGCTATTGACATTGTCTCTTTCACATCCTCAAAGACAAATTGATGAGACATGGGCTAGATAAATGGACAGTGAGATGGACTGAAAATTGACTGAACTGTTGGGCTTGTGATAAGAACTACAAAGTTCAGTTGGATGCACGTCACTAGTGATTTACCCCATGGGTTGATACTGGGGCCACTACTGTTTAACATCTTCATTAATTACTTAAATGATGTAGCAGGCTTCACCCTCTGCAAGTCTGTAGACAATTCAAAACTGGGAAGAGTGGTTGCTTCACCAGGTGGCTGTGCTGCCCTTCAAAGGGACCTCAACAAGGTGGAGAAATGAACCTACTAGAACGTCATGAATTCTTTAAAGGGAAATGAGAAATCCTACACCTATGGAGGAATAACCTCAGGCACCAGTAGAGACTAAGGACCAACCAGCTGAGAAGCAGCTTTGCAGAGAACATCCAGGGGTTCTGGCTGCATCAATTGTCTATGAGCCAACAATGCGCACTTGAAGCAAAGGCCAACAGCATCCCAGGCTGCATTGGAAAGTGTTGCCAGCAGACTGAGGGAGATGATCCTTCCCATCTACTCACCACTGGTGAGACAATATCTGGAGTGCTGTGTCCAATTCTGGGCTCCCCACTGCAAGAGAGACATGGACAAACAGAGCCTTCAATTCCATTGAACACTACTGCTACAAGTTGCTTTCTCTAAAACAATCAAAAAACTCTTTCTCTGTTACCCTATACTTCCCTAACTGGTGATATTTCAATGTAAATTCAGCTTGATGACAATTCTCAGGCTTTTCTAGTCCTTTTCTTTCTTATACCTACTTTTGTGACTATGGTTAACAATTTTTACCATTAAATTTACAGCTGTGTTGTGTTTTTCCATTAGCACATGCCTTTTAATTTTGACTGCATCAGAAATCATTTTCATATCAGACATCCTGACTGCTGCTGCATTTATGTGAGCACTGAAAATTCCTAGCACTGTTTTAGTCTTCCACAAGTCATGTATCATAAGAAAGCTTCAGGTTTCATAAATTTTATTATTATATAACCCTATATCTTGTCCTATGTGGTGGGTTATGAGGCAGGTGAATCTTTTGAATTCCCCAAAAGCCTGCATGCCAGTGGAATAGAGCTGGTCTCTGTTTGGCAGAGCCACAGGGCTGGTCAAGTCATGTCAGTGACTCAGAGGAACAATTTAGTTGGTAACTTTGTGTAAATTGAGACAGTTTGGCAACAATCAACTGCTTACTATCCAGGAACAAATAAAGACACTTTGGTGATGAGACTATTTTCCTAACAACCCATCAACGATCAACTGATTGCAATTCGTACAAAATTTATATGCATGAATCTATATAAGAAAGAGAGAGAAAGGAAAATGAGGAAATAGAAAAGAGACGAGGAGGGGATAGGAAAAGGGGAATCACCACCTTTGGATCCCATGGTGTCGTAGAGTAGCCAGCGTGGTCCATAGGTGATGGGTTGACAAAGACACACCTGGAGTGTTGCCTTTATATAGTCTTTCTTACTCATACACAATAGGCTGTTCCAGAAGGTTCTAATTTTCTCTGGTTTGTACCTGCACAGTTAGGCAAGTTCTGTCTCTGGGTAACAGCAGGAGGGAGGGGGAGAGAAACAGCCCACTGGCCTCCCTCCGCAGAGCTCGCTCTGTTTCTCCCCCACAGGATATCCCACTTGAGTTGTCTGAAACATCCTCTTTATGAACAGTTTCTTGTTTATGAACAATTTGTGAAACCCTAGCATGTTCCTAACTTATGATAGAAGCTATGCATGAGAGCTTTCAACATATTATTAGTAAAGGACACATGCAGAACGTGTTTTTCTCTAATCTGCTGCAAGGATTTATGTTTCTACCTCCAGTCATTACAAGGTTTTCTGTACCACACTAATAAAAAATAAAAGTTGGTATGACTTAAATTTGTTATGTGCAAATGATATCAATTAAGGCTTAATGAATCTTGCCTAGGATATCAAGGAAACTGTAACAAATTTATAAATGGCAAATGCATGTGATCTTAACAAACAACTCAAAGAAAGCATTGAAAACTTTTACTCAGAAGACAGCATTCAAGCAGCAGTCTTGAGAAAGGCAAGCTAATGAACCTTAATTCTGATTAAATCTTATTATTTTTCTCTACTTATTTAAGTTCAGCATGTCTTCTTTTCAAGACTGTTATATCTTGGCCACTACACTGCCCAGTAAAAGAAAACACTCATTCTGGTGATTCAGATGTACTTTATAACTTTGTCTCATCCGTGATGCTGTTGCTTTGAAGATACATCGATGATGAAGTGGTGCTAAACTGAACAGTTGCAACTTCTTACACTGTGATCTAGCTTCTTTTGTTCTCTGATTTTCTGAATTACTTCTCTGTGGCTACTGCTAAGGATGAGCTGTATGAGTGTTGTTAAGTTGGGGAGAAAAACGAGATAGAGGAAAAGAACAGATGTCCTTAGAGATAGCATCCTCTCAAAAGTGAGGACTATAACTGATATAATTGAAAAAAGTTTAAGTCACAAGAACTTTCTTCACATTTAAACTAGAATCCTTAAGGAAAACAACCTCATCTTATTTACACTGTCAAATATGTCTAAAGATACACAAATTTAGTTCTAAAGACAGAGATCACAGCTAAAAAAAACACAGGGTTTTCACAGATTATGTGTAGATTTTGAGACAGAACTTTTATCATGAGGTTCATTCTTTATTAGTGTATAGGGTCTGACTGAGATAGAGTTGATTTTCCTCGTAGCAGCCCTCATAGTGCTGTGCTTTTTACTGGTAGTTAGAAAGGTGTTGATAACACACCAGTGTTTTGGCTACTGCTGAGCAGTGCTGGCACAGCATCAAGGCTGTCTCTTCAACATCCCTGATATCGTTGACAGCTGAAGCCAGATTAACTTCTAGCTGGGCTTTAGACCTCCTGATTTCCACCCTGCATAGCCTCACAGCATCTTTGTCATCACTGTGAGTCGCTAGCCCCTTCTTCCAAAGGCTGTAAACTCTCCTTTTCTCCCTGAGTTGCAGCCAAAGCTCCCTGTTCAGCCAGGGTGGCCTTCTCTGGTGTCGGCTTCTCTTAGAGCACCTGGGCACCGCCTGCTCCTGAGCCATTAACCCTTCCTTCTTAAAGAGTGCCCAGCCTTCCTGGACCCCTGTACCCTTCAGGATCGTCTCCCAAGGGTTCAAGTCAAGCAGGTGCCTAAACAAGACAAATTCAGCCCTTTGGAAGTCCAGGATGTCAGTTCTGGTGCCCCCTCTCCCGGCCTCTAAGAATAGAGAACTCTATTATTTCACGGTCCCTGTGCCCTAGTCAGCCTCCAACCACCACATCATCCACCAGCCCTTCTCTGTTCACAAAGAGGAGATCCAGCAGGACACCTTCTCTGGTCGGTTCTCCCACCAGCTGCATCAGGAAGTTGTCTCCCACACAGTCCAGGAATCTCCAGGACTGGTCCCGCTCTGTTATGTTTTATTTCCAGCAGATGTCTGGGAAGTTAAAGTCTCCCACAAGAACAAGGGCGAGTGATTGTGAGATTTCACCTAAATGCCTACAGAATATATCATCCACATCTCTATCTTGGTCAACCCACCACAATCAGAAAGCTCCTAAATTTCCATTCTATGTTTCTGCACACTTGCAGTGGCTTCCACACTTTAATCCAATATTGCAAACAAAGGTATGAATCTTAGTACCTCATTCTTGCATTCAGTTTCCAAAACATAGCCTGAAGGAAAACTCTGGAAAAGTAAAACAGGGCAGAAATTTTTAAAGCTGTCCTTTGCCTTTCTAAGTGCTGCCTTTCAAGTTCTCTATAAATACTTCCATGTGTTTCATAATTAAAAGTTATTGTTACCTCTGTCAACTGAGGATTTTCCTTATTTACTCTGGATACCTCATTTAACAATAAAAAACAATGAAAAATTTGAGCAAATACTTGTATACTCTAGAAGGATATATGGCAATAGTAGTCCCGTATCTTCATGTGTCATATAAAATAAGCTAAAATTAACTTAATATTCAATAAAGGCTTAAAGAATTATATAATGGTGTAAAATTGTGAAAATAAATTCAAATTTTTTTTGAGTAGGCAGTTTCAAACCAGTACAATGAAACCTCTTCCAACAAGGTAAGAGGTCAAACATTGTTTTCATCTATATTTGCAGCTTGCCATATTCCAAAGCAGAGTAGGTCACCACATAGTTTATGCCAATCACTTTCCATTAATTGCAGGACATTTGTTACATTAATTGTAACAATCCTAATGAAACTACAGCATCTAAAACTCCCTGTATATGGCTGTAATAGACCTCTCTCCCTTTTCCACCATTGAGTTTTCTGAGAACAATTGTGTCTCTAAACCCAATGTCAAAATCCCTTTTTATAAGAGATTGACTCAAGTCTGAGTATTTAAGAACATGTTTAAGTTGCCTTGTTAAACATTTTTTTCTAAGTCAGGTAAGTACATATTGTTAGTAAAATAATTTGAGAAACTTCTTCCACAAGGGCTAAGCTTGCTCACATTAGTTCTCATCAGATGTAACAGAATGTTACTTACAAAGTCAGAATAGTTTAGCTATATCTCTGAGTGCTTAATAACAGACTGATGATCTTTTTATGATGAAAATTGAAAAGAGCGATTTTCCATAAATTTGTTGCTTCACCAGCTCACAAAGACTGCAGTAGACACCTGTCCCCTGTGGTGTGGAACTAGAGTGCAATAGGCAGAGAAGGAAAAATGGTATTAGAGAGTGCTTGTCACTTTCCCCTGGTCCCTGATTTATGAGTTACAGTGCAGGATTTCCATGTTACCTTCCTTGGTGGCTCTGGTTTAATGAATCCCTGTTTCATTCCACATGTAGTTAAATAAAACTGCAGAGACTATTTTTCACCCTGCATGACCCAAAATGAAGCCAATTATGTGACGGGGAAAAGAAACGGTTTTGCAAGAGACTAGTCATCTGGTAATACAGGGTTACCCTACTATTTCTATCATGTAACCCAGAATAGCAGAGGTGATTGGAATATTTTGGGAGATAGATAACCAAACTGCAGATAGAGAAATCTTGAGGTGTTAAAAGTATCGTTCTCACATCTGCATTTTATCTCTTTTCTCCCATTAAAAAGTGTAAAGCCAAATAAAAAAGTTTATTTAAATAAAAATCAGCTAAACCCCATTACTTCCTAAAGAAAATTAGATCACATACTATGAAGGATTTGGAGAAAACTCTCCAAATGTATTCTTGTATTTTGAATTGCCAAGGAACTTCTGCCTTCTTTTCTTGGTACTAAATAAAGAAAAACTTCTGTTAGCCTTATGAAGTCCTGCTCCCGTATCACATTCAACAGATGTCTTCTGTTAGGAAGAGGATGCCTGTAGAGTGTAAGTCCTGTCTAGTCAGTCTTCTTTAAACATGGACATATAAGGGATGCAGATACTTTGCAAGGATTATCTCTCTCTTATTTTTTATGACGGAACTTCAGCGAGAATTTACACAGGAATAAGGAAAACAAACTTGCAAAAAATTATTTCAGAAGATATAAAATATCAAGGAAAGTAAATATATCATAGTGATTTTATCATTTGTGATATAGACAAAGTAACTTGAAAAATCTGAAAACATAACTTTTGGTTGATTGTTTACATTTAGATTTACAAAGCACATTTTTTTACAGTCAAGCTTAGGTTAGGTCCAATACAGTTACAAGTTGCAGCTAACTTTTACACCCCTGAAACTTAAAGATCTAGTCTCTCCATGGTATTTGTGGATGCTGGGCACCTCAGAATAGGACCCAAAAGAAACAGCACAGAAGAATCCAGCTCAATGCAGCTCTTAGGAAAACTGTGAGGACGAAAATGTGTCTTTGAACATCTATATTGCCTAAATTGTCCCTGACATGCTTACTTCTGTGCCATCAAAGAGCTAAGAGGGATTTTATGTCTTATTCCAGAGAAATACTAAGAATGCAATCCTCCCGTCTTTTCCTGATTAGTGAACACATGTGCATGCACACTCAAGCACCCCTTGTAAAGTGTGGGAAGACTTCACTTTGTCCTTCAGTCTGAAGAGGCCTCAGATGCACACATAGACACACACACACCTTAGAGTGACTCAGAATGTCCTCTAAGAGTTGTCACTTTGCAAGAAGGAAGGATACTCCTGAAGACTTTTTCTGCATTGAAGGATTTTAGAATCATCCATTATATCAAATTTAAGAAAAAATAAAGATTTCATCAAAGAAGTAAATAACATAGTTACAAGGTTAGGACAACCTTCTGGAAAAGATGAAGTTTGTTTATCAAACTAGTAACTGTTTAGTAGTATATAACATGTAGAAAGTGAACAAGGAGAAGGACTAAAATGGAGCTGTGTTCTCAGCAGAAATGCCTAGTTACTAGGCTATGAAGTCATAGTCCATCATCTGTGGTCTCTCTCTTACTCTCTTACTCTCTTAATCTTGAACTTTTTCTAGAGTGGCAACACAACTTCTGAAGAAATGCAAAACACCCAAAGCAGCCTTAAAATAATATTCTCCTGGAGATGTATTCTCCTGAAGTGCATGATCCACCTTGGGCTGCATCTGGCACATAATTCAAGTTCTCTCTTGATGGAGGCTGTAACTGTGTGCTACTCTACAGAGGGGAAGGATTGGACTGAGCTTGGCACAAAATTGTGCTCATGTTTGAAAAGGCTTCTGTTTACACAGGCCACCTTGGGCCATCTCAGCACCAAACCCAGGCATATGGTAGAATTAAAAGATTTGTGCTCAGAGTTCTCCATGCTCCATCTAAATGCTTTAAGCATGTATGAAATGGGCAAGGTGTAGGCAAATGGAGTCTGCATGTTAAGTTAGCATTTAGGCCATTAAATATTCTTTACTAAATGAAGAAGTATAATAACGTGGAAAAAGCCTGTATGAAAAAGCAGTTTTGGCACCATGCTACTGACTGCAAAACTGGGGGCAGCTGTGAATTTAAATACAAAAAAGTTGATAGGGTCATTGTGGGGAGTAAAATTCTCTATATAGAGGTAGGGCAGCTGGTAGACCTAATACAGTTATTTTACAAGTGAGGACTAACTATGATAGTTGTTACTGTTCTTAGTAGAGGGCTTTGCACATTTAGACTGTAATAGTGTTAATAACTTCATTTCATTCGAATACAACTGAAAAAGCACAAGTATTAATTGAAATAATTGTGGGGTAAATATTAAAAATATGCATTTCTATGCTTTTATTTTTAAAGCACTCTCAAGTCTAAGGGGTTTTTGAAAGTTGGAAGATATTTTTTTAATAGACTTTGATAGGAAAAGGGTATTTTTATTAAGCTTAAGAGGGCTATATGTTTTACTTAATGCTCTCAAAACCAGAAAAAGTTTGTAGGTAAATGACAGTTAAAAAGACTCCAACTGTAATTGAACTTCATCACGCTGTGAGGCAGAAAGACATGAAGAAGCACCCACGGTGTCTTAGGGGGTCTAAGATAAATGTAAAAACTGCACTCAGATCTCCCTGAGATGAATCCTCCTGTTGTATAAAAATCTGGTTCTACTTAAAGATTCAGGGAGGTCTAACATAAATTAATAATTTACACTCAAGTACCTAAAAAGAACTACAGAAAAACAACCTTATTTTGGTTTCAAAGTCATATAAGCAAAAATTTGTAAATACCTACATTAAGGTTTCCTGTGTTATCTCAGTTTAACTTCTTTATGTTTATTAAATTATCATTTGTGATTTTCCTAAATTTATTCAGTTGTGAGCAAAGCATGCAATGATGCATCCAATTATTATTAAGTACAGAATCAATGGTTATTTGTAGTACCTTTGGTTTACTTGTTTATTAACACTGAAATTGTGGGTAGAATATCAGTCGTGGGATGACTTTCTTTACTGCACATGTTACTATGCTATTTCCAGGGCTGATTTATACATTAAATAGATGATTCTTATAACTATGTTACATTGTTCAGGATTATTTTTAGGGAAGGGAGGCAGAGAAACATTATGAAGCAATTGTAATCCGAAAAAGGAAAAAAATGCTAATAAAGCATCATAATTTTTCATAAGGTCTATAAGTAACCTTGCAGTTAGTTCAACCCACCAGTAAGTCATCATTTTGAATGTAACATATATTGGTAACATAAATTAACATCTCAGAATCTAAATATCTAGCTCTGAATTATTAAAAAATCAATGGTGTTTTTGAACAGTCAGATAATAAATCCAAAATTGGTTTAATTAAACACATAGGGAAATGAAGGAAGCATTTTCAAACTTGGTATTTTATCATAGCACATAATATATATTTGTATACACTTTACTATAGTGAAGTGAAAGGTAGGACTTTATGTTGACATTTTATCCAGTAACAATTTTAATGGAGTTCCTATAGGGAAAAAAAAACAAACAAACAAACAAAAAAAACCAACCACCACACCCCACACCTTGATTTTTTTCCATTAATCCTGAGAGTTGTGTAACATTTTTTTTATGACCAAGCAAAAGAATGCAAGTATTTTTAGTAAGCCTAAGTTCTGGACAAAGCCTCCTGGGCATGTTACGTCATTTAAGAACTCACTCATGAATAGAAAACATGAGGAAGTATCTATGAAAAGATAAAAAATTAACTCTGATATAGCAAATATACTACTATTCTAATTAAGTTTGGCAGATGAGTACTGACTTTTTATTCTGAAGGTGGGCAGCAGCCTTGTTTATATGGTGAACTGGGCATGCAAAGTCTATTGTTGAATGAATGTTTTGCCAAAATTTCTTTCAGACTATGGAATATTTTAAAACTTAATCATATTATTAGGAAAAAAA
Source organism: Athene cunicularia (assembly GCF_003259725.1). NCBI lineage: Eukaryota > Metazoa > Chordata > Aves > Strigiformes > Strigidae > Athene > Athene cunicularia. The sequence continues at coordinate 21,424,376 of NW_020799097.1, forward strand.
GATTAATGTATTTTATAATGAAGACATATATGCATATATAATAAAGATGTATATATAAAATAGCCCCTTCTTCATAAGGCTTTTTCTTAAATAGACACTGAGTGGGAGGGAACCTCATGACATCCTTCAGAAGTAAACTTACCACAGGTCACATATCAGGCAAGTCCTGTGGCTGAGAACAGAAACAAGGCTTAGCGCAGCGCTGTACTCTGTAGTACCATGGGCAAATTCCTGACACTGCTGTCAGGTTTGGCAGCAGCAGTGATTTATGCTAGCACCAATAATGACAGCCTAAACCACATTTAAAACAAATTTATCATTAGACATGAAAAAGCTTAACTACCACACATTTCAAACTCCTAGATAGAGAATCTGAGAAGTTAATTTATTAGCATTTGCAAGGCCTGTATCTTGGTACAACAGCAGAAGCCAACAATAATTCTAGTTAGTTCCTTATCTTTTTGAGATAGTTGCCTAAATATAGGGGTACAACTATAGTTGGACTGAAGATCTAGTTTTATTTTTGGATTCTGACCACACTGAGGTACATGAGAACATGAGAAAAAGGCATCAAATGAGTTAGGGATGTGAATTCAGCCTATTGGTAAGGCTAAGGCTGGATCAGAAATAGATTTAGTGTCTGAGACAAGACTGAAGATCTAGGTTAATTTCTGGATCTTTCCGTGCCTAAAGAGATAATACAGGTGCATATAAGTGGCAGGGACAATGGCATCTGCTTCCTTTGAAGGCAGATGTGAACGGCTCATTTAAGAAAAGGTGTAAGATCAGAACCTGGAGGGATGAAGGAGCATAGTTTTATTTCAGCACTTGCAAAGCCAAAGGGCTGTGAAAGACCTGGTGCTAGAGGAGTAAATTAGTTCTGGTTAGTTTTCTAGATGTTACAGGGTTCTGGGTATAGTTATCAATAGGGATAAAGTTTGGTCCTGAGAATATAAACAGAATTCTCCAACATCGGAAGGGTTTACTAGCAATGCTACCTATAAGTAGAATGGATTAAAATATACCTGAAGAAAGCTTTGATTTAACTTTGAGAATATGAAGAAGTGATGAACATGATTTCTTTTCAGGTTCCTGCAGAACTCTAGAATACACAGTACCAGAGGCTTGAAGCGGGTCACATACATGGCATGGTATAGTCCACAAATGTAAAGCGCAAATAAAATTTTTATTTTGGGTGGCAGTTTTACATTGCAAAGCAGGAAGTGAGTTTTTGAGTTCACCATGTGTGATTTGCAGGTCTAAAATGGTGCAGGGTCAAATGGGTCAGAATGAGATGGACCTTGCCAGCAAGTCTATTGTTAAAAGTTTGGTCTATATTTCATTTCAGTTTGAAGATTAAGATTAAGAAGCACTGAAGATGTGGGCTACATAAGACTCACAGAGTCAGAGACAGAAAGCGTTAAAAGGCTAAGACTATTTTTAGAAGCTGCGAAAAAGGCAGAAAACAAGATCTGGAGACTGCAGAAACAAATCTCTTATAGCTGATCTCCTGTCCTTAAAAAAAACTTAACTGTAATAAATAGCCTCCTTTTACCAACAATCGATGTCCACATCAATATTAGACATTAGGCTTTCCAAGACCATACCTCATCTTGGCTCAGAAGATCCTCAACTATATTGTAACCAGCTTAGCTAGAGGCCTCACTTTATAGCACTTAATTTTTAAAACAAGCATAAATATAGCTTTAAATAACATATACAACCTAAATGTGCCTTGGATCTATGGAAAACACACCTCTATTGCTAAACTCTTTATCCCAGCTCTGTGAGACTTGTAGTTCCAGTATAAACATAGATTTTGGGTATCTTCTGTACTAGTCCCCAACAGAGACATCAGCCCTTACTCCAATCTTAACCACCGCTTTCCTTTAAACACCAGTCTTTGTTTTACAAAGACTGTGTTTTACACAGGCTGCAACAATTAACTTTCTTCAGTCACTGATGAACTGTTATACTCCCTTACAATCATGACAGCACATGTCCTAGATTTATGTGAAGCATATTTTAACCAGAAATAAAACCATTTACCCAGGCCAGCTGTGGGATCATCTAATTCTGCAGGCATTAGAAAACACAAAACTCTCAAAACTTTTCAGCACCTCTTGTACAGAACGCACATTTAACCCTTCCCTAGCCTCAATTTTAGCCCTTCTCTCAGCTATGCTTTAAGAGCCCATAAACTCCTTAACAGAACTTCTTGGCCCTGTATGCTCTGCTCAGTCTAGAAATAAATTTATTTTTTTTTATCTGATTCTCTCACCTTACACTTATTTCTATTCCTAAACCTCATTAAAACAGTAAATCCTCCAACACAACCATCATACCTAAAGACTAAAAGAAGTAATTTTTTCTAACATTCATTCTCATTCTGATTCTGCAAAATACATCTGAAAAGACTTCAGTCCCTACTGTTTTTAATACTACTCCATACCATAAAAATTAGCCCCAGACTTTACCTTTCCTGTAGAACTGTGATGCTTTCCTTGCAGAACTAACCTTAACTTTTCATTCAGACCAAACTCAGCTATAATTCTGGTTCTACAGACCTCTCAGAAAAGATAAAACCATAATCCTAATTCTGTAGTCTGTTATCATAATCCCTCTTCTTATTTTTAAATTTGTTAATAGTAGTCTGATCCATAGGAAAGAGTCTCTAATGAGTATCATCTAGGAGATACCTAGATGGGTGGGGAACACCTAGCCAATAAAATCCCACCGTGAGAGATGAATGACTCTATAGTAAGAGGAAAGAGGCACCTAATCAGCCTCTCAGTTTGTTTCTCAGTTAGGCTTGCAGTATCATTCCCTGTTAACATTGCTGCAGCCCATGCAGAGACCAACCCAGGGTTAGCCCACTGATACTTCCGCTGAGATAAAGACATCAAAATGTTCCAACAACCACAAAAGATAATTGCATAACCAGATGTATTGCAGTCAATACAGAGTCAGATATCTGTCATATTTTGAAACTAATATGGTTGAGCTATCCTATTCACTAACTCTTCAATGTTGTTAAAACCCATCTTCTACTATTCTTTTACTGCATGCTGCAGTCTTTCTACATTCAGTTGTGCAACAACCTCTATAGAAGTGTCCAAATAAATGCACGTGCTTAATATGAAAACAAACATCTCTGAAAAATTTCCAGGCAGCTGCTTATCTTTCCCTATCTATTATCCTGAGGACAGAAACTCCACATCTGTTACTGTGCCTCAGTCCTGAAATCACAAGCCAGTTGAAACCATCAAGGAATTGCTCAACATAATAGATCCCGGCCCTGTTTTTTACAGTCATCCTTCACAACATGCCACAGAATGAAGATCAACAACTTTTTCTCTCTTAATGAAGTAAAATACAGTATTGGTTCATGGATACTCTAATATCTCCTGAGAATGCTTTTCATATCCTGTTCATATTAAGTAACTGGTAAGATCTAGCCTTCAGCTCTAGCGAATGCTAGACCACACTTTGACTTGTGATCTTCCATTCCTGCAAGAATTTCTGCAGCAGATCTGGGATCTCCTAACCTGCCTTCCACAAATTGGATGGTTTGGCAGCCCAAAGGTGTCTGGATCTCAGTAAGCCACTTGAAAGCTCTAGCAACACTTTAGGTTATCCTCAGGTTGATTTTATGGGGAGTCAATCATTCCCTGTGAGTTTCAACATCATTGTACTTGCCCTATGTGTTGGTTTTCTTTTTATTATGGCCTACAGATCAGCGCAACCTTGTCCTCAGTGCTGAAGCCTCTTGTTTTCAATGTTTCTCCTGTAGCTGCAGTTCTTATTGTGCCATAAGTTCTTGCAATTGCTCACAGGTTCTTCTTGAAGCTTCTATTGGGATTTCTGCTGCCGCCTTTGTAACTGTCTATTGTAGATTTGCTGCAACTGTTGCTGGTGGTGTGCTGCTAGCTCCCTGGTTCTTTCGAAGGAACTCTGAATCTATGTCTCCTACTGGCAACAACCTTGCTGCACACGTTTCTCCATCTTAGGTGGACTGGCTTTGCCTATGGTCATCGCAGGAGGACTGCTGGTATCACTCCACTGAACAACTCTTGATCACCATTTCAGCACGAAGCAGATGTAATAGCAATTCTACCCAGGTAACAACAACAACAAAGCCCTTTTTCCTCAAGTAAACAAGAAGTTTTTTAAGTTATTATAGAAGAATCAGGACATGCACAAAGGCAACACCACTCTTCTAAAATCCACAAATACTTGAAAAATTGTATGCAAGATCTCCTACTCCTTCTAGCCTGGACCTTAATTCACTAAGGCAGGAATTAACCTCCTGGGCTTACTGTAAGCATGTGTGTATCATTTTATTACGGAACACAAACAGTCGATTTGCTAGATTCAAAAAAAGACACATGAACGCTATTTGAAGGAGCTAACAAAATTAGTTCTTGTGAGTCATCACTGCATTGCTGGTAAAGTGAAAGCATTCAGAACAGGAAGAATAGATTAATTAGCTATAAACTTGAACCCTGCAAAGCTCACATAGATAGAATGAAACCAGGAGCCAGCAGGCATATAATGATTTTTATTTTATTTTCTAGCAAGTATTGATAGGTGGTTTACAAGGGTAACAGCCCTGAAGAGCAAAGCATTGACATCTACAGGATTATAACAAGGGTCAGAGATCATAACTGTCATGGATCTTTGGCCCACAGTAGAATTAATTCTGCTTCCAATTAAGTTTTCACACCAGAAACTGATAAAACCTTTTTCTTTTTTTTTTTTTTTTTAAACATAGATTTTACAAATCTTCAGAAATAGCTGGAGATCTGGAGCCATCGAACTGATATTCCTTTCTGAAGCAAGAATGATCATATCATATCATATCATATCATATCATATCATATCATATCGATCAAATCAGAAATGTAGTTGGTTTTCAGCAATTCAAAATAGGTTATAGTGCATGTGATGGGATCTTGAGCTACTATTAAGTAAACAGTTTGGTCTGCAGATGGGCTAGTGTTCAGACTGCAAAGAACTGGGGCAAGTGCTGTTCAATTCAAATCTTTGATTGATTAGGGTAAAGGCTGGAGTTAATGAATGTGGTTTATGGTTAATATTTTCTGAATTGACTTCTATAATATAAAGTTGCTGTCATGAGTAACAGCATAAATAACTACATTTGTCCCCTTCCCTCCAGAAATGAGTAGAGTAGCTGCCATTATGTAGTTTAATACTCCTGACACAGAGTAACATGTGGAAAGTCTGAGGAAGTGTCCTTAGAAAGAGAAATAAAAGAATATTACAGTCAGTGCAGCAACAGCAACCACTGAGAGTGGAGACATTACCAACCTCAGTCAAAGGAATAGAAAAATTTTTTAAAAGGTGACAAGAACAAAAAATAGGTGAATGCTTTGAACTGGTGAACACTTTGAACCTAAAGGAACTGAATATGTACAGACCTACTACTCAAAAGTATCTCTTTCTTTTGGGAAACCAGAGAGTTTCCTAAACCATCTGTCCCAAAGATCACAAACAAATCTTACTCATGGAAGCTACATAGTACTGCCTGCAATTTTACAGCAAATACACATTGAGGCTCATGTGTTGGAAGACAAACTAACTTCCATTGCTGACTGCTCAGATATCCTCTATTAAGGTCTATCACTTTGGCAGATCTATCACTTTGTAGGCTTGTAACTAAAATTCAGGTGAGAGGTGAGATTAGGATTACAGGTTAGGGCAGCACTAGTCAGAACTCAAGAGCAAGGAAGTGAGCTGGTGCTGGTAGGACCAAAATGACTGCAGATTCCCATGCCTGTGCTTGGTTGCACAGAGATTTCAGGTTATGTCAGGACCCCTCAACACCTGCAGGGTTAAAGTGAGGACTGAATCCAATATGGGCAACTGACTTATCAAAAACTATAGGGAAAAACTGGTCACTTACTGTTATTAAATATAACACTGGGCATGATATTATGATTAAAGTCATCTTATAAATGATGATGGAAAGCAGATTTATTATTAGATTCTATGAAAATTGCAGAGCAAATATGTTGGACACCAGCAAGGGTGAACTGACTAAATTCTGCAGTTGATATAAACCAAACTGGTTAAAAATTATGGTTAGTTTTGAAATGAGATTATTGTTATAAAAATAGGGACTGAATATGCTAATTAATTGCTATGTTTTATGGTGTCCTCAGAGCTAGGAGAAAAGTTAGAGCCAGTGACGCAGTTTGTAATTGATTTTGAGGAAACTGAAGGCAAACGGTCTCTAAATAGGCTTAAAATGTAGCACCAAACTACAATCATAACTGCACATTTTTGACACATCTGGACTGCAGTTATTTTAACTTTCTGAATGCCCTATGCTGAATTATTTGCTCTTGGACATAACATTCCTGAAGAGTGGCCATACCTATTGAAACCAAGATTCCATTGTACTGTGTTTGTGTATGGCAGAGGTTTGGTAGCAGAGGAGGGGCCTACAGAGGTGACTCCTGCAAGAAATTTCTCAAAGGTCCCCCAGCTCCAAGTCAGACCTACTTCATTAGCAATGATGGCTGCACCTCTGTGATAACGTGTTTAAGAAGGGGAACCTGAGAGGAGGAGGAGTTGTGAGGGAAATACCTATGCAAACACCGAGGTCAATGGAAGAAAGAAGGAGGAGGGAGAGGTGTGCTGGAGCAGAGACTCCCCTGCAGCCCATGGTGAGAGGGCAGGCTGTGCCCCTGCAGCCCATGGAGGACCCCATGCCAGAGCAGGTGGCTGTGCCCGAAGAAGGCCGGGACTCTGAAGGAAGTCCACACTGGGGAAGCTCATGAAAAGCTTCAGTCTGTGGGAAGGAGGTAATGAGCTCAAGTTGCACCAGGGAAGGTTTAGACTGGATATTCAAAGCATTTTGTTACAGAATGGGTTGTTGGGTGTTGGAATGGGCTGCCCAGGGGGGTGGGAGTCCCCATCCCTGGAGGTGTTTAAGAGTTGGGTTGACATAGCGCTGAGGGATCTGGTGTAGTTGGTAACTGTCAGTGTTAGGTTAATGGCTGGACTGGATCATCTTCAAGGTCTTTTCCAACCTTGATGATTCTGTGATTCTGTGACTCATGTCAGAGAAAGTTCATGTCTCCTGTGAAAGGGACCCCACACAGGGGAAGAGTGTGAGGAGTCCTCCCCCTGAGGAGAAAGGAGTGGCAGAAACAATGGGTGATGAACTGACTGTAACCCCCATCCTCTGCACTGTTGTGGGGAGGAGGTGCAGAAACTGGGAACAAAGCTGAGCCCTAGAAGAAGGAAGAGGTGGAGGGAAGGCATTTTTTAAGATGTGGTTCTATTTCTCACTGTCCTACCCTGTTTGACTAGAAAATTAAATGGTAGTGGTGGTGTTTGAATTAAATTGATATTTTTCTTCCCCTAACAAGTCTGTCTTTTGCCTGTGACCATAATGGGGTGATTCATCCCTCCCCTCCTTATCTCGACCACTGAGTCATTTATTTTCTTGTTCCCATTCCGGAGGGGGAAGTTGTTAGTGAGCAGCTGGGTAGTGCTCAGTTTCCCTCTGGGCTCAAACCACGACACCATGTAGACCAGTATCTAGACTCTGACAAGAGGACACATCGGAAATAGCATAGAAGTGCATGCATTTAATGTTACATCTATCAGAAAAGGTTACTCTTGGAATCCCTAGGAGTTCGCACACAAATTTCAGAGGACAGAAGTATCAGGTTTTTAAAATTTAGTAGCCTTTTATTTTTGTGTTTTCTTCCATACATTTTTCCAGTTCCCTCTGAATATATTTAAACGCTCACCATTTGAGGCATCCTCTGTCAAGAGTGTTTTGCAGATAAACCCCACGTGTTAAGAACCACTTCGTATCATGCATTTTGAATGTAAGGCCTCCAAACCGTGCATTGGAAGGCACAATCAGTCCCTGTTTACTACTCTACCCATGACACTCTTGATTTCATAGACCTCTACTATGTATGCCTTCACTCATATAATGTCCATGTTAAAAGCCCCAATCCACTTAGGTGTTCCCTCTCTAGAAGCTATTTCACATACCTGATCACCTTTGTTAAACTTTTCAGAACGTCCTCCAGTACTAGTATATATCTCTGCAGTGGGGAGAGAGGAGGGACACAGCTGTAGACAGATCACCCCGTTCCATGAAGAGGGAAGGACTGGTTTCCACTGTGTTCTCTGTTCTTTTTAAAATAGTTCTTAATATGGACTTGAAGCACCAGAATGACATCTTTAACAGAACTATCTATTCTAATTCCAAGACTTCATTCCAGAAGAATAGTAATCAGCTCAGAGATCAATCTACTTTGTGTGTAAAATTCAGATTATTTTCCTCATATATTTTGCTTAAAATTGGATGTATCTATGCTGAGTTTTATGTGTCATTACATTGATCATTCAGTCTTGTAAGGCTCTTTTCTGATTTTTCATGGTCAGGCTTTCCTGAATAACTTAATATCAATAAACTCTATTACATTTTCCAAGGAATGCCTCATTTATGAATAAGCTGGAAATTATCAATCTTGGTACAGATCCCTGAAGGGCTCTACTGATGATCTTCTTGAAGTTTCTTGATGAAACTTTACTTCTTACTCTGATCTCCATTTTCTGTATTCTAAGCAATTATTTACCTATATAATGACTTTGTTTCTTACTCAGTGGATGCTTTATTTATGTAGGCACCTATTGAGAGATTCTGTTGGCAGTATGAGTCAGATTTCCCTAATTCATGCTGTTTCCTCCAAAAAAGCACAGTAGATTTGTAAAGCATGACTTTCCTTTGCAAAACTAATATTAATAATATTGAAACACAATGATAGGTAGCTAAAACCACCTGAACTACAGGAAAGCTAACAATGATTAAAAAAAAAAAAAAAAATCCATCTGTGGCATGGCAATAAGCGAGGAATTCTAATGCTCTGAAAAAGAAATGAATCATAGCAATGAAACGAGCCTTTTAACTAGACATGAATTGTTAAATTATTAATAGTGAAGAAAAGGAACATTTATTCAATTAATACTTTTGTTCTGTCTTTAGAAGAAAGCCAGATAAGATACATGGATCACATAGGAATAAGGAAAGATTCTTAATTCACTGGTAACTGAGAAAGATATTAGACAACATCAAGAACAGATAAGCATTTTACAGGCACATAAGATGCTTCCAGTAACACTTAATTGTTTGCTGAGGAAATATCTGGCCTCCTGATTTTAATTTTATTTATTTATTACAGTGACAATGAAACTGTAAAATTTTTTTTTTTTTTTTTTTTGTCACCTTTCGGGATGAGGAAATGGAGTGATATGGATGACAATCGATTAGTCTGATTCCAGTCAGAGGTAGATTATTAGAAAATTATTTGAAAATCAGTAAATAAAGAATTAAACTATGGTATTCTAGTTAATCTCAGTCAACACAGATTTTGAAAAAAAAAAAAAAAGTTTGGTCAAAAAAGATGGGATGGCTTTATTTTTTGACAATAGATTTTTGTTGACATAAGTAGCCGCACAGATATCATATTGTTAAGGAGTTAAATAAATGCTACTAATGTAATAACCCAGTGCTATCCTGTAGCAAAATGAAAGGAATTAATTGGAACTTGAGTTTACTAACAAGAAATATACAACTGTAAATCCAGATACAGCAGTGGTGAGACTGTTACTGACATGTTCTCCTGATGTTTCCTTTTACAAAAGAATGTGGGGGGGGAAAGTGGAAGGACCACAAAAAGCAGCACAAAAAAAAAAAAAAAAAAAAAAAAAAAAGTGGAAGGGTCACAAAAAAAAGCACATAAAAAGGGCTGTAGAAAGTGTCAAAAGAAACATTCCAATATAAACCAGAAGAAAAGTCAGTTGTTCTTGCCTTGAATAACAGGAAAATCTGTTAAAATGGGCAAGGAAACACAGTAACTTATCTTTGTTATTTTCCATTAACCTGTGATTAAACCACTAATGTCTGAATAGTTCATCGAGGATGGCTTCAATAGGACCCTTTCTAGAGACATAAAGTATATAGATATTTCACCAACTGAGAAAACCAGGACCAAGGTTAATGTGGTTCTACTGAGTTAAACATCACCTGAGTTTGATCTTTTGTATCTATTCATTAAGGTAAGATAAGAAAGAACCATGCAATTTCCCTTTCATGGCAACAAAAATGTACCTGTTTTCCACATTATCTGGAGCAACTAATCAGAGCATCCATTTACTCTGGACACATATATGATCAATATTGGAATAACATTTATTTTCCAAAGTATGCTACAGAAAACTGCCAGATCCATTTGGCATTCTCCTGGGATACACTGTTGACAGATACCTGTTATGCTTTCAGGGCCATCTCACTTGAATATAGCTTAAAATTAATAAGATTAAAATACATATTTTTACCATGAACATAAAAATCGTACACTTTCCTGATGTTTGTTCACACTTCACAATTCAGTAGGACTTGTTGAACACAGAGTTCTACCCTGTCTGCAGGGGAAAAAAACCCAGTAATATTTAGCATTTTGCTACTAAAAATACCCTAAATGGATCACGCTGCTTTAGTTTCTATTCCTTCACCTAGTTTCTCAGATTGAGAACTTCCTACTACATGAAGAAAGCTAGTAAGATGTTTTCAAACATGGCAATATTTCATTAGAGGAGCACTCCTTTGTTAAAAACAAAGTCCTTTAGTAATATTTTACTTTCCCTCAAGTTCTGACAAATCACAAATGCAGCTCCCTAGTAGGTTGCACCAAACAAATTGCTTCAGAGTCAGGCAGCTGAGGATTTAACAGACTGAACTGCCAATCTCAAGATCAAGTTTACTGGCACAGACAGGAGTTACAGGACATTATGGAGCCAAGAACATAGTAGCCTTGGGAAATGTAGTCAGATTCAAGTTTTAAAGACCCCGGACAGCCCTTCAAGACTTGATTTGTGAGCCATCCTGTTCCACATATTCCCTGTGCTAGTCCTAATTCTGGGGAACTCCCAAGCGTGCTCCCACTTCTGAATAAGCTGGGTGCACCATTTAATTTTGGAAAAATCATATTCTAATTTCCTGAATTTCTTTTAATATTTATTTTCCACTGTCAGTATCCTTAAATGTTCTTTATTTGTTTGTGAGATTGTCTCAAATCAAAAGAAAGATGTTTTGAAATGTTGGACTTTTTCACAGAGAATATAAGTTTCAGATTTCACTTATCTCCTGAACACTATTACTATGGTCAAAATCCTTTTCGTCTGAGTATTGTTCTCTTGCTCCTCTAACAAGTGAGGAATGGCAAAGAAAAGGAGACAGATAGCTCCATCTGAAACAAGGGGGTTTTTTTATTCCAAATTCTGTTTTCAAACAGAATAACTGCAGAGGTCACAGCTTCACTGGGAAACACTGACCAGGGAACATTCTCACTCTGTGACAGCCTCTAACAGAAACATCTGGCTGCAATTCCCGACTTAACTGAAACGATCAAAGTGATATTTCCACTAAACTAGCATTGCAAAGTAAGTAAGAAGATGGGTGTAAACAGCCATATCTATGTGCAGTATATGATGGCAGTGATAGAAGCCCGTTTGCATTCCTTTAATTACAGAGACAAATTATTTGGTATATGAGAACAAGATCTAACAAAATGTTCATACAAGAGAAATAACCTCTCAGTTCAATATTTTAATTGAAAATTAACATTTTAAGACAGAAACCTTTCCTTTGTGGTATTTGCCATTAAATCATTATAAAAAAGTATGAAGACTTTCCCAGACAACTATGCCAATTGGTAAAGGTGAAAACAATTGCACTGCTTCTGCTATTCAGCCTGAGCTCAATGTAAAATCTAAACGAATAACATAAATAGTAAATCATCAATTAGATTTTTATCTTTTATGATAACAAATGGGTACTAATTCAGCAATGTAAGGTCTTCTCATAGCTATACCTGTTGTGGGTTTTTTTCATTTAGCTGTGTTTCCTAAATAGAAACAAGTTAGAGGGAAAAACAGTGTGGTTTTTTGAATATGACACTTCAACACCAATAGTAAAACAACCCATACAAATTGAAGATTGGTCCCACTTTGTGATGAATGCCAAATCCAAGTCAGTTTTCAGTTTCAGAACCATTTAGCATTAATGTTCTGTGAGACAAACCTGGAAAAACCTGGCAATTTATCTTAGAATAAGACAAAAGAAGTTAATAAAATAATAATAACAACAACAACAACAATAATAACAGCAACAATAATAATAATTTTTAAAACCCTCAAATTAATAAACTTTTTCACTGGTCTCAAAATGGTATTATTCTGTTCTGTGTGAAAATTTCTCCATTAAAAAATAGACTAGTAATTTTTGGGAAAAAAATCAGGTCAGGAAAAAGGCAGAAGAGAACAATCACAGCAGCAAAATATTCAGTAAGTATGTTATAGATTGTTAAAAATGATGTAAGATGAGGCAAAATAATTTTCTGTCTTAGGAGAAAGACCAGCTTGTAAAGGTCACATAAAATTGTATTTTAACATTTTCTCTTCCTTTTGGGCTAAAAGTAAAGCTCTTGGCAATTTTGGTCCATTACCATACAAGATCTAAAAGATCGTGTATTTATACAGACAGTGCATGAAGGGAAAGAAGAAAAAAAAAATCTTTTTATTCTGTTCTGTAACTAAGTTGACATCGCTGTGATTCCGTCCAATTTACGTTGATTCTTTGCTGCCTCCAGTGGAAGTTGTGTACAGCTGCCTGACCATAAAGACATGGAACTATTTTTCTGAGCTGATTTCAAGTTTTGAAGCTGCTTATGAAGCTGCTGCAGTTCCCAGACTCTGATACTTATTTTATTCCAATTTAGGCCATGATGCAAAAAAGCTCCTGGTAAGAGTGCCCAAAGGGATGGCCGGTTTGCAGCTGCCTCTATCCCTTGCAACATGAGTGGGACCCACAGGTTGTGCCTATAACCAGAAGACAAAACTGAATGCTGCCAGGAAGGGTTCCTGGCACTGGAACCCAGCCATCGATACTGTTAAAGTGTCAGCATCCCTAGCACATGGTTAGCCTGTGACAACTCTCCTGATCGATCCCAGGTACTGCTGGGAAGCTAAGCAGCCCACCAAGTGTTCCTAACGAGTAGTTTGCATAAGGCTGTCCTCTCACAGTCAGCAAGAAGAGCAGACAGAATGGATGAGGCTTATCCTGTGCCAGCTGGCTTAAGTGCCACAGACTTTATCAGTGCTCTTGAGAACATTATATTTACTCCTGCAGTTGTAGCCTGTGTATGCCATGTTCTGGACTCCCCACAGTTTAGGCTGACTCAGGATGTTTTCTCTCTTGTAAATGACAGCAGACTTCCATACAAGAAGAGACAACATTCACAACCCTGGGCTAGTGGCTGTACAAGACATTATATTGAAAATGTATTCCATATTTTCACCTTTGTATTACTTCAAGTGCAGAATCAAGAAAGGCTAGGAGTCAAAATCTTAAATCTACAGACTGCTCTTCTGCAATTGTTGAATAAACTTTCTGCCTTAACCCTGAAAGGCAGCTTATTTCATTATTAAGTTTGTCATGAGAAGGCTGCTTGACTACAATTGAGACTGCAGTGCTGGTACCTGGAAGGAGAGAATCACTGGTCAACAGTGAACACACATATAGTGGGCTCACTGCTGTACACTAGCCAAAGAACTTCTTATGGCCTGAAAGATAGTTTCTTAGAATGAGATTAACCTCCCACCCTCCCTTAGCTGCTTTGGTAGGCACATGATCGTCCAAAGAGTGTGCTTGCCTATGAGCAGTCTCTAGACCATGATCTTGCCGACAGGCCTGCTCCATAGTCTGAACTGTAAAAAGCCATCCAGCTGTCCACCAGATAGTCACAGGGCCTGCTCGCTAAGTGAGCAGCATGCATGCCTACTGATGATCCACAGAAGGAAAAAAGTACCTGTTTTTTAAAGTCTCGATGCTTGTGCTTAGTGTTCACGGATAGTGAGTCACATGGGATATCCTTATGTTGCTTGAGATGGCATTTGGTTTTCAGCATAATTTTTTTAAGAAGTAGGGCAAACACCCTGTGAGATAACATTCTGAAATTTAGGCTACACTATCAAAACATGTTATCATTTATCAGCAATGGCTCTAAAAACCATGGGACTCACTTGTCTCCTCGAGCTAAGAACCGTGGCTGGGAATGAAAGAGGAAGATACTTTGCCTCTAAAACGACTGAGTTCTTATGTACATTGAAGCCATCTTGCTTACTCTGGCACAGGCCAGAAAATGTAATGCACTCTAGCAGCTAATGAGACATCAGCTAGGGTTTTTACTCATAATTTGATGTGGAAAGGCAGTTTCTGCAGCTGCAGCTATATAACTCTAAGTGAAAAGATACGATTCAACAGTGAACACATATATAGCACAGTAGCTATAGCACTGCTTATGGCCTGTATAAAATAGTTTCTTAGAATGGGATTAATCCCCCACCCTCCGCTAGTGTCCTCCTCTAGGCAATAGTCTACAGTCAAGACTTGCTTCTCAGCGGCATTTATCTTTACTGTGCAAAATAAAGTATCTCTGAAAACCTAAATACAGAATAATTTAGAGGGGTGGTCTCTGGAGATTTCAGGGAATACTTTGAAGACCATGAAAAGCAACTATAAAATGTGTGCCTGTTCTCATAAGACTTAAATTTCCTCCTGCTGGTTCAGTAGCATTTCCACAGTAGCTTTGCATTGGTGCAGCAGCACTGTTGCATTGGTGCAGCACTGCAAAGGCGACTGAATTTTGAAACTGGCTCAATAACTGGTGCACTGGCCAACTCAGAACTGTCTTTAGCCTTAAATTTAGTTGCAGAGAAAAGTTATAGCCAGAAATCTGGGGTTTTGTTGTGGGTTTTTTTTAAAAAAAAAACCTTTCTACCAAATATCAAGCTGGCCCTGTGTGTAATACCGATAAAACATTTGGGAACTGTATCAAAGTTCTTCAGTTTTGGTTGCAGTGATGATTGATGGGATTTTAATCCTGTTGGCATTTGCATCAGGTAGAAAGTGGGGAAAGCCCTTAAAATGCTCAATTGGCTTTAATACCCCTAACATCTGTTGAAGTTTTTGTTCTAGTTGCATATGTTCTCTGGCTGATTTGAGTGCTAAAGGAATTCTTAATGCCTCATCTTTACTCTCCCCAGCAGCTGTCATTGGGCATTGCCTCTGAGAGTTGGAGGCTCACAGAGATGACTGGGCCAGGTGCATAAATATTATTTTATGCCTATGTACAATACATTATATTGAAAACATATACTGCATTTTCATAACTTGGAGCAGAGATTTTGGAAAGTATAATCTATTGAATGAAATGTACGCATTTTTCTATATAGATTTAAAAAGTAACTATCACACATGTAGATTCCATGTGTGTGATCAATATTTTGGAAGTCCAGCTGCCATGTCAACTGATACCCACTCAATTAACCCAACAGAATTAGCAGTCCCATCTCATTCCATCATATTTATCTCCAGCAGGATTGACATGTAACCTGAAGATTAAATACCTCTTTTCTTTTGTGCGGAGTGAGAAGTCTGATTTTTAAACCAACAGTGCAACTTGACTTTTTAAGATTTTTTGTAAGTTGATCTGATGTTTAAGGAAAAAATATATTTCAGAATTTTGTTTTGAGGTTCTGGGGTCAATAAAGAGCAACACAAGAAGCATTTTTATAGTCTAGTCTTATGGATGTCCATTGGAACTTTCTCCTAAGTGTAAACTCAGTTCATGTATTGGTTATGAGCCTGATTTAGACAACCAGCTCTGCTCTGCAATCACTTTAGAAAATGTTGCATTTGCTTTTATTAAATATAGATAGGAATCCCTATGTCTGTTATAATCAGCTAAAACAAGAGCATGCTTGAAAACTGTAGGGCTCTTAGCATGAAATTTTCACCAGTCTTAGATGACAGAACCTAAGAGAACATATTTTCTCATTTTCACATCACCAGGTAAATAAATGAAGTCAAAGTATCGTTCCTTTACTTTCTTAGCATGGCATAATAGAATGGAATAGGTGAAACCAGTGACTTATGTGTGTTATTTAACAAAACCAGAAATTCTGCCTGTCATTTGGTTCGAATCCCAAATGTATTGCCTCTGTTTCATAACCACCAAGGGAACATGGAACAGTACAACGGTTAAAACTATCCATCACATACTGCATTTGATCTTCTCTTTTACGTATACTTACTTCACAAGGTCCTTATTCTGAGGATCACAATGTTTACTTTAAGGGTAAGGCATTTTTCATAAGACTGTAAATTTATCTATTCATAGAATTTGATTGTGGAAGAGTTCACTAACTTGACATCCTGTAAAATTAAGCCAAAAAATTTGCACCAGGTGTTTTTAAATGAAATCTACCCCTCCAAGACAAGCCAAAATACTCATTCCCTCTATGATCAGCTCTCCCAGACTCATGTTGCTTTTTGAGACTGGGTTTCATATCACCCTCTCCACCTTCTTTCAAGGAAAGCAAGCAGGTTTTTGTCCTGGCTGGGAAGGTGTGTTCATCTTTCATCTTTGCCTGAAGGGATTAAAACTTACATCTTGTAAATCCCAGAAGAATGCTTTCTTCACCATCCTGGATGCTTAGTGTTGAAAAGGGTCAGGTGCTTCCCGGTATCCAGGGAAGAAGTCCAAGAATGTGTGAGCAGTCATGACAAACAGCACACCTACTCACTTCAGAAGCCTCAGGTGGGTGGAAGTCTCGGGCATCGCAGTTTTGACAATACATATGCAGAGTAGGAGCTTGGTAGCATTTAGGCGGTTAACATCTAGGTGGTTAGCTTAGATGGAGCCCTAAGAAAACGTACTTAAGAAAATGTAACCTGTTAGAACATTAAATTATCATCCTAAATCTATCAGTGTGAATTTCAACTAACTCCACTTGTCATGGGAGCTATTGCACATCTTTGTATAATTCAATGTAAACTGTTCAGATTAGACCCTTGCCTCAGCTTCTGCATGCATAGAAAGGCAACAGGCTGTTTATTTATCTACCTGGTATCTCAGTTAATATCTCCATGGTACTTTGAGTCTATGCATACACTAATAAATTTAAAGGGAATATTCCTGAGCATTGGAATTAAATTATCTATGATGCTACTTTGTCCTTGGTGCGTCTTTGGCCCAAGCCAGCTATCCCATTCCCAGACTCACAGTGAAGTTACCTCGTAAGAGGTGTTAACGCAGTTTCTGATAATATCCACTGCCTCTTCAAAAGGAAGAAAGCTACATTAGCCATATTATTCAACAGCTCACATGTCATTCCATGCCAGCTGCTCTCCGTGCCAGACATGACAGAGGTGCCGGGGTACATCTGACTTCCTAGGAAAGACGCAGCTCAATGTTCCTGAGTTGAACTGGTGTGCACTCAGAACACAGGCTGCTCCTTCCTTACGGGATGGTGACCAAAAATGACACAGAAATTGTAGTTACAAGCAAGGGGAGAACCCACCCACCGGGTGTTTAGTTGACTTCCCAAACACTTCTTTCAGTTCTGCAGCTTTTTTCCAAAGAGATCACTTTAGGTGAATGTAACTGTGGAACCAGAACACCAGGCTGCATACTACCTGGCTTGTTTTCCACCTGCCCTATCTCCATTAGGTGATCCGAACGTGTCAATATTTGGCGTGACTAACTTGTAAATACAGCCATACCAAGTCCTGCCATGCAAAGGGCCATTCTTCCTCACTGTTGGAACTCCTCGTTCAATTTCTTTTTTTCCTCGAGTCTTAAGGTCACTAGAAACAAACCGCGAAGCCGGAGAGGAGGAGGGATTCTGGACTCCTGACAAAACCTTCTTGATCAGTCTTGCCTCTGGGTGTCTTTCTTCATCATGCAGTGCATTTTTCCTGTTGGTTTTTTTTTTTTTTTTTAAGTGAACTTCAGCGTGACGGCATGGCCTAAGGTTTTTGAGGCAACAGACCTACATGCCATTCCTATGTTGTTTTTAAAGGAAAGCCAAATCGGCCAATACAGGTAAAAGTAATAAAGGAGTAGCTGGGGACTACAACGGCACAGAGCGAGGCCGAGGCAGTGCCGTGAAGCGGAAATCGCAGTCTCCGCCGTGGTCTGCCGGCGGCTGG
>NW_020799097.1:21442531-21457809 GCF_003259725.1 Athene cunicularia
TGCGCTGCGGACCGGCAACCTGCGGACCGGCAACCTGCGGACCGGGCTGCGCGCTCTCCTCCCGTAACGTGTCAGATTTCACCCTCCCCGAGTCTCCCCACCTCCGACCCACCCCCGTTTTTCTCTTCCAGTGAAATAGGCGGCCTCCCACAGCGGCGGATCCTTCCTTTCCGTCCGCTCCGGCACCCTGCGAGTCAGACTGCGATGAGTGGACTGAGGTCTCCTGGGCTGCTGGGGCTGGTGCTCTTAATGCTCTCAGCAGGATATTGCAAAGAGAAAACTGACTCCGCAGATTTGAAAGACCGGCAAAGTCTCTTAAATCTAATCATGGAGATCATTCAGGAACTGAAAAGGTACCACCTGGAGAAGGACAGTGGGGTGCAGTACTTCTCCAAGCACGACTATAACTTAGATCGAAGGGAAGTGGCAGACTACGGAGGATACCAGGATGAGCAGAGAGTTGGTAAGTCACAGTCCATGACTTTGGAGATCTTTCTTTTTCTCTAGGGTGCCTTGGTGAATGAGACATCAATCACATCAGGTTACTGATTTTATATCAAGGATTCACCCTTCAAAATACCTGCACATTTCCTTTGGTATCAGAAACAGACACAAACGGCACATGTGGAATGGAAAAACTCCATTCACATCTCAGAGTCTCTTACTCTCTGGATAATGTACTCAACTGAAAGCCTGACTTCCAGCTTTGAACGAAACCGATTAATAAAGGAAAAGACTGAAGAGGGCTGAAATCAAAGAAATAAGAGATGAAAACACTTTTTTTTTCCTGGAAATTTACTCTCTAAAATATGTGTGGTTCAAGTCTTGCTTGGAAATGACCCTAGCAAGGATTCCCCTGCAGGACTATAGCACATCCTTAATAGATTCCACATCTAGAAGTTTTTCGTACAGTTCAGCTTCATTAAACTTTTCACCCTGCTTGTCAGTCCCTCTTGTACTCCAGAGGTAGCACCTCTGAAATACTAGGGAACTGGAACAGGGTACTGCTCAGTCACTGTACCAGCTATGGCCACCCCGGGACACTTCTGCAGTCATCCCTCCACTCCTTTGAGTGGCTCCTCTCTGACCTCCTGTGAAAGCCCAGGTTTGTTTGTAAGACGCCCAGAGTTGTACGGAGCATCCGGAAGCAGTCGCACCACGCCACATAGTGATGGATAGTTACCGCTCAGTTTCGTGATGTACTTCTGTGCATCCAGTTGAAAGTTGATTTGGCTTTTGCTGCTGCCATGTCTAATTTACTCTTCAGTCATTCCCAAACCGCTACAGCATTACTGCTGCTTATCTTACCCCTCCTACTGAAAGTGACTTTCTGAATATTTTCCAGCAGATGTCTACTCACTTACTTTCAAACTGACTTTCATTTTGCTAGTGTGCTATTTATTTTTGCTTTATTGATCTCATAAAGCTTCATTGTACCTTTTCTTCATTGTTATCCATATTCAAACATCCTCACGATTTGCATTTGTTGGTGGTTGTCATGAAAATGTTACTTCTCCATCTGGATCATTAATGAATATACAAAGGAAGTCAATTTTGTTCCACTTAAGATCAGCATAGTGAGAACATTTTGTCTTATAAACGTTGAAAAGTTAAAGAGGCCAGGCTAAGCAGGGAATCCTGATCTGCATATCTCGATCTCAACATGGAACGTGGGAATGTTTTTTGGCCACCCTGCATCAGCATATTGGTGCAAAACTTCTGGTTTGTGCTGAAGAGTTATCTACATAAATAATAAACCTACTTCACAGCAGATTAGTTAGTGGTGTCATTGACTCCTAAGCAGGATTTTTCATTCTGTTATTAAAACGGAGTTATTCCCAGTAACTCTGAAAGGAACTACTGCTTAGAGTCTTTCATTTCAGTTTTGGCATCAATTTCCCAGTGAGCCTGTCCCATGGGAAATTTCTGAGTGAAGCATGTGTGTTTTTAATGCTCTTCATGACATAATTAGGTCAAATATGATAAGGTCAATTTTACTTACACTGACTAAAGTTAGAAGTAAATGAAGAATGACTTTCGAGAAGTGTCTAACCTCACAAGTGAATCAGATCTGGATGGAAATGCTCTCTGTGCTTTATATCTGATAAGAGGTGTCAGGGGAATGAAAAAGGCTGCTCTGGCATTTATGGTCAAATAAATAAAGCACCATGTAGTGTACCACACACAATCAGCACTAAGCTATCAGCATAGAGTTCGTAACAGAAAGCAATCAAAGATAGCTGTAAATCAGGAAGACACAAGAAAGGGTTAGGGCTAAAATGGATTTCAGTAAACCAGTTTCATTTTGCCATCTGCTGAACACAAAACGCAAGGCGGTAAACCACAAACGGAGGGAGCCAGGAGAGAGCAATTTGCTTGGGATAATTTCCTGTGAATTTTATTTACTGCTAGAGGGAAAAAAAATAAAAATTCCTGTAAGTACATCAGTCCAGTTTCATGATTACCACAGGACAGTGCTTGTACAGACATACCTGTGACAAAAGAATGGATACATTTGCAGAATTAGAAGACACTAAACCAAACTTGAATATATCTTTGGGTCTTTACTGCTAATGGAATATGTCATTTCCAAACTAAAATTTCTGGAAGAATTTATATATAGGTAAACTTGGTAATGTAATTCATAGAGAGCTAAAATCTGACTTACAGTTAGTCGTCATCTGTGTTAATGACTGCACACCTAACAGACATTGTTTGTTCCATCATCCCAGTGTGTTTCACAGTGCATTTTACAGTGGTTTCTTACGTGAAACAACGCTTGCAGTTTAGCCTACTGTATGCAAATGACTTCCAGCCTCTGTGCATCTCTCAGGGTGTAGTGGTGATGTTTGCTGGACAGAGTTTATTCCCTGTCCTCATACTTTGCTTGGCAAGCACAGTTCCAGTCCAGCAGAGTGACTACTCTTTTTTTTTTTTTTTTTTTCAGAGATCTGAGGATGAAAGACAAATTTTTAAAGCATTTAACAGGTATGTTTTAATTTTGTATTGGTCATTTCACATACATACCACTCTTCTTCCTGTGAGCTGTGCTGATTCATAATTGATTTTTTTCTTTATATTTCAGGTCCACTCTACTTTAGCCCAAAATGTAGTAAACACTTTCATCGGCTTTATCACAATACAAGGGACTGCACCATCCCAGCATGTAAGTGCCAAAACCAGAGACTTTCATGAAACAACGGAAGACTCTAAAATAGCTATATAACATACCAGTAGTGATACAATGTTAGAATACATTATTTGCAATAAAGAATTCGGAGTGCTCTAACATACTAAGTACGCTTTACAGCTGTGCTAGAACAGCATCAGCATTACATTGAGGAAAACACAACTTTTTCATGGCAAAATACACTGCACAGAATGGCTGTAAACACGGCTTCCTTAGGTACTGATGTGTATGCCTCTTCCGTTCCAAACCAGAGGTGTTTGTTTTTCATAGGAACATATGACTCCTTTTGCAAACCTCTGATATTTAATTGCTAGTGCTTCAAATTCAAGATAGGATCAGAAATGTAGGTGGGGCTATTTCCTTTTCATTATTTATGTAGAACATTTTATATTTTGACTATTCAGCTACCAGTCTACCAGGGATGTTGGCAGTGGATCTTTGCAATGCTTGTTTTCAGTGAATTACAAAAGCATAACTATCTAATGCTTAGTAAAAAAAAAAAAAAATCTTTTGAAAAAAGTGCTGATGGATACAAATAAGAAAATGCAGCTTATCTCAGCAGTGTTAACAGCACAGAGAGTTTAAAAAAAAAAAATCAAACACTGACATTTATCAGTCAGTAGATGTTACTCCAGATTCATACTGAGGTGGACCTGTTGAGCAAGCAGATGCTATTTTAGTACAGCCTTTTCAGAATGGAAGCACACTTTATTTTACTTGTCTGAGGTCAACCAGTTGGGTCAGTAGCAGAGCTGGGAATAGAAACAAGAGTTACAGATTCCAAGTTTTAAGTATTAATAAATATTTCAGCCCAGTATATTTTAAAGGCATATTTGGGAAGAACTGCAGGCTTTTTTCCTATTTGTAAGGCTTCAGATTAGGAATACTTTGGAAAGATAAGGATTTCTAGATAAGGGCTAACCAGATCACATTCTGTTTACGTGGATGGAGATGGAAGTTGTTCATAACTAGTCTGTTTTGAACAAGCAAAACAATCATACTACTTTTTCATAAGGTTCACCACACAAACATCATTTGACTCAGCACTAATGAGTACTCCAAGCTGTGAAGCTAAAAACTAGTTGGTCTCAAAGTCTGAATTAGCCTTTTACTCCTGACAGGTGACATACAACATAATGTCTGGGTAATGGAGGATAATTTGTATGAATGGCAATTACAGCATATCTATGCTGTGAGTTAGGGATTGTTAACATTGCATCTCTAGGAAACATTAGATGTAGTTACTCATTAATGAAGTAATGCCTAACGAAAATCAACATCAGTCACCGGACTGGACTGACTAGCATCTCCTTAAAGTAACTTTCTTTTAGAAAACTGTGGTAAACAACCTGCTTTAATTCTTCATGGACATGCATGATGTTACTTTTTGATAATATCCTGATTTCAGGTAATACTTACTGTTCGTTCTATGTAGAAATTCAAAGGCCAAACAACAGAGAAATTAAAAGCATCTGTGATGCTGCAACATGGTGGTAGCCAGTACAAAAGCATTTTGTTGGAATAACTTCTAGTACTAGCATAGTATCATCGGCACCTAAAAAGTAATTCACTCTGCTGTCTGTCCATAACCAACTTTCACAATAATTGCTTTGTTTGTCATATTAAGAGAAAAAAAAAGTTGATTGATTTTGTAGTTTTGCATTGGTTCTACCCCTTATTATCAATGCATCAAAAAAGCAGAAGGAACCTAAAATAAGAACTGCTAACAGTAGGAATATGGGGGGAAAAAAAAATTTACTAGTTTTAAGATTAAAATTGATACAGTTATGAATGAATTTGTAAGATGTGGCTCAGGCTGGACTTAAAACTTCTATGACTAGGAGATGTTATTTGTCTAATTTAACAATTTTTCCAGGAAGAAAATTTATTGGAGAGTTGCAGTACTTAGTATTAAGTTGACAGACTTGCTGACTGAGGGCTAGGGTTCAAAGACGAGTGAGCACTACTTATTCTGCCTCTAGTATGGAAATACTAGTCACATGTTTAGATTCCACATTTAAGCACGGACACAGATGTATAAATTTTCATACATACGTACACTTGGAGAGCCTCCAAGCACATTCATGTATTTGTTTATAGGTAGTACATACGCAGAAGTCAGTTGCATAGTTACATGTGCCATTAGATAGGGCTTTCGGTTACGCAATTTTTACACACTCCATGTCTGAGGAGCTGATTTCTATACTCTTGCAAATTAAGGTGTTCATTGAACTTTATTACAACAATAATCTGCACGCTGTTACCAATTTTGATTTTTAACGGCAAAACTGGTTACTTTAGTAATCGATTTATGGTCTTTTTTCATGACAGACTATAAAAGATGTGCCAGGCTTCTTACTCGGTTGGCAGTAAGCCCAATGTGCATGGAAGGATAAAGGTAAGTTTTTTCATAACAGTAATGACATTCTGCTGCACAGCAAAGCAGTGAATTTTGTGTTTCATACATGAGAATTCATAGGACTATAGTCACAATTGTCCTTTGCCTAAGGTATTCCCCATTCTCCTCTCAAGAGTACTTGAAGTAACTGGCTTAATCTGGCTAATATTTGCAATAAATAAAGGGTACCCCCTACTCGAAGTCATTGTATAAAAGTCCACGTGCATCAGCTGTGAATTATTCACAGCAGCATACAGTTAGCAGATAGCAAATTTGTTACAGAACAAAACACAACAGCTGTAGCTTATTTGTGAAGAGTTGACTCAGTGCACAATTCCCTGTACTGGCAGCAGCAGCCCTTTTATATGTGCAGCTGTAGGTCCATGGTGTACATTTTAGTATGAGTTAATATATACATAGCTATACACATGAAAGCTTTATAAATGCAGATAGGTTGCAGGTGCTTTTTATAGTAATTTAATTAAAATGTATTATTAGTAGTGTTGATAAACTAACTGTAAGCTATTCTGATTTCTTGGGATTTTCATTGCGTTCACCTCTCATGTCTATGGGTTTATTCCCTCCCTTTTTGCTTAGATGTACCTCTAATTCCTACAGATACTTGGGAGAATTTCACCATGTGCCAAAATAAAAACCAAAAGCCAACCAACCAAAAAAGTACTTCAAACTATCTATTTCTAGAAAACTGACACGCAAGGATACAAAAGGACTAATGTACGTTCTGTCCTCAACCTTTACCTGAGACAAAAATGTGACCTCTGACAAAGGGATATGTAAGAACCTGTATGGATGTCAGTAACAAATGCTGTCAAGCCAAGATATTTTCACTCTCTGACAAAATACACATCTTGTGGAGAGAGTCAGTGAGAAAAAGCAATAGATGTTAAGCATCTTAGTTTATTTTTTTAAAGCATTGACACCTTTTTGCATGGCATTCTCACAAGTTATGGAAATGTGAGCAAGATAAATGTACAAATGTCTGGAAAACAAGTACAAGTAAGTTATTAGTGCTTCACTGTCAAACTGGAAAAAAATACTGAGCAGAGTCACACAGCTTCATTATGGGTATGGTATTGTTTAATAATTTCATTAATAACTTTGGTGATAGAAGACAGCATATTTATGGATGGCAGTGTAGAAGCAACCATGATAGAGTACAATCTTGAAATTGAAAATATTCTTGGAAAATTACCTGGATAGTCTCAAAACAGGATAAAATTTAAAGGAAAGAGCAGAATTAAGTCATACAGGAGTAATTAACAGCAGAAATAAAAGCTAAGTTGTGAACAGCTAGACATAGTTCTGTACAAAATGTAGGGGTTGCAGTGGATCACAAAGTAAGCATGTCAACCATGTCACACTTTAAAAAAGACAACATACAGGAATTTATTCATAGAACCACTGTTTATAAAACACCTGAAGTCATCACTGTTGCTGGAATACTGTATTTAATTAAGAACACCATAAAGACATATGGGTGCTTCTTCTAAGAGCCCAAAGAAAAGCAACATGGGTGACCAAAGACCTAGAAAACTCAAGTTACAAGCACAACTAAAAGGAATTGGGATTATTTCTCCTAACGAAAAGACTGCAGGAAAACATGATGGAGCTATTCAATTTCATAAAGTGGTTACAAGCCATTCTCTCTATCTAGTGTGCATAAATAAGACATAATTTGTTTAATTTTGCAACAAGAAAGGATTCCAGCTAGAAATTAGAAAAGACTTTTCTAATGGCCAGGGCAGAGGTAATACATTAAAACATTAGAAGTAACTCAGCATCCCAACTTTACGTTAAACTCAACACTTTAAATATTTTTCTGCCTGAGTTCCTAAAATATACCTAAACTAATCCAGCTTCAATGGAGAATGTTTCTAATGTCCAATAACTGTTACATTACTTGTTATCTTAATCTGAAACATGCAGCTATAGAGATGAATCTCTTATCCATACATCATGTGTTCAGGGATGGAATCATGGAAACAATTAATTAATAGTAGAATTAATACAATAGTGTAAGGACAGGTAAGTTAGCAAACAGGTAAATACTTTGATCTAACTAGGAAAGATGCCAGGGATTCAACCTTTCAATTGTAAATCCAGAAAGCAAGGAACAAATTAGCTATTATATAATGATACTTACTTGCGAACAGTAAGTGAATAATATTGTTACCCATACAGATGCATCAGAGTAGGAAATTCTCCCTTTCCTTAGGAAGTTTGATCTGTATCTTTACATCCTATCATGTAAATACAAACTCATAATACAAAGGAACAGTAACTAAATTCACTCCCATCTCAAGCTGGTAGTCTATTTAAACGAAGTCCATCTCTTTTTGTCAGACAACTCCTTTGCTCAACTAGTAGGCATGTTTCAGTGTAACAAGCCTCCACTTGTTATTCTCCACACAATCATTAATACTGTCAGCACTCTTAAACAACCTCTAGTAGTAGAAAGGAAGGCTTTCTCTCTACCACACAGGCCTTAACATCCACAGGTGTCTCCATAAAATTAACCATCCTTCCTCCTCAAAGCTTTTCTACTGCATCAGTTAAATTTGAGTGGGTTAGACATATCCTCTCACAGAAAAGTATAATGCAAGCTTTATTTTTTTTCATCATTTCACAGACTAAACTGTAGAGAAATGGGTTTTGTATTTTTCCACTTACTAAACCATCCTTTTTCTCCACAAAGTGTATATTTATCATTAGTCCAAGGTGCATTCAAGATGTTTCAAAGTTCTGAACGTAGTACCACTTACACAGAGCACGACAAGATTTCAAAGCCATTTCTTAAAATGGCTTTCTAGTGTAAGAAGAGTTATTTAGTCTGACAATAGGTAAACACTTCTGGTTTCTGCCATAAGGCTACTAGCTAGGATCAGTTCTCAAGCTCGGACTAACTCCTGAATATTAGGGAACAAAATTTTCTTATGTGATACTTCTCCACAAAGGTCTAAATTCGCAAGTAGAATCTGACCATTTATATTAATTGTGATCACTAATACAATTAAAATAGTCTTTTAAAACTCCTATAAACTAGTGAAATAGCACATTTGTAATTATCCACAACTACTTCTTTTTCCCCAACAAATTAGATTTGTGTTGCTCAGTAGCTGATTTTCATTTTATTGGAAGGTTACGAGTGGGCTGGGCTATAGATGAACTATTGTTTTTTGATACTTTGGCAAACTAGTAGTTTTAGTGGATTTTTCAGATCCACAGACATCTATCCATGTTTAGAGACCAACTGGGAGGGAAGAAAAAGGATAGATTTGGGTTTTGTTTATACTTAAAATGCGTTTTGGACTATTGTAGATTTAAAGGACACAAGACATTGAAACTCAGTGATAAGCTCAAACAAGAAAATAAGATGCGAACAAAGGAATTAAGCATCTGTTACTGTCACAATACATACCTAAGGTGGGTGGGAATCTGCGATACTCGTGTATTAGGGACCCTCCACTTTTTCTCATCCTACACATATGTAACTGGGCTCCATCTTCTGTCTCTTTTTTTAGAGCATACATTCACATTTTGCCTGTCCCACAGATACTAGCAATGCAGGGAGCCCAGTAGCAGCACTTTTACTTCTTGAGGTTGCAGGAGTAAAGCCATAGCAGCATATCTGTATTACCCCATCACTCGGTAGTCCTCTTCTTTTTTTCCAATCAGCAACCCAGGCCCGTTCCCTGGGTTGCTAACCAGCATCGTCTCAGACTACTTTTATTCTGCAGCACCTTCTCGTGTTCAACACAGCTATGCTGGAGTCCTGCCCTTTTTTTGTTATGTTCTTCAGCCTCATTTTTCTCCCAGTTCCCTAACAGTTCCTATACTCTATGCTTGCTTTGCTCCACCTCACGCAGATACACACAACAATGCTGTCCATATCTGCAGCAGGTAAGAAATGTCAGGAACAAGATTCCTGAAGTCTTCACCTAAAGTTCCCTATTCACATCTTGTGGTTTTCCTGTGACAGATGGTGATGAATCTGAAAAAGAAAATCTGGCCTCTTTGACAGCATTTGTCACAATTACTTTGGCTACAGTCATACAGATGTTACTCTTTTGTTTGAAAATGGCAAATGCTACTGTTGGTACCCTCCCTTTTCCACTGCCTGCTCTTTAAGTGTTTGCTACAAACTAACACTGATCTCATAACTTATGCTTAAAACCTCCTTGTACTGTAAGGAGTTCAAAGACTAAGGACTGCATTATCACATATGATTATATACTTCCATTCTGAAGATTTCTTCTAATTATTATACTGAAAAATATTTATGTATTTTTAACTTTTTTTAAAACTTTCTACAGTTACTTCAAATGAACAAAGTAAAACTAGTGACATAAACAGTTTTACACTAATAAATACTAGTGGTGCAAGTCATAGGAATCTTGGAATAATCAGAGAAAATAAGCTTTATAAAGAAGTATATGAAAAAATCTACCAGTTGCTTGTTTCCTAGAGAAGCAGATATAATTAAATATATTTAAAGGAAAAGCAATAGATACAGTATTTCTTGCTTGAAGTACATGATTAGGCAAGAATAAATATATATACATATGAAGGTTAAAGATAATAAGCTAATAAAATTCCTAAAAAGCACACTGATAACTGAAGTTTCCTTTGGAACTCTGAAAAATCTGTGTAAACTTTTCAAGATGTATTGACCATACTGGTAATATATGTTAAAAGCCACATGAAAATACGAGATAAACTTGGGAAACTTTAAATACATGAAGAGAAAACTGAATACCACACTAAATATCCCATATCCATACTATATACTATTTCAAACTATTCTTAAACCAGAATATTTGGGCTCTTAGATTTAGCTTCAAGTGTTTTATAACAATGGAAACAACAGCCCTTTAACTGCTTTCTCTTACACAATTTGTTATCCAGACTAACGTCAAGTGCACTTGACGTCAAATGCACAATGTCAGACACTTTCATTTCATAAAAGTGCAGGTTTAATTAAGATCTAGGTTTTGCCTATTATTCAGTGAAGGCACACCCTTTTTTTGTAGAAAGTAGAGCTTGATCCATCATCTGCAACTTCCCATGACATGTTCAATCACCTCTGCTTGATGACAGGTAGCTCCCAAGGTAACCAATGTAAGACTTTAATCAGAACTATTGCTCTGAATTAAATAGGCAGCCAGGGTTCATGCTAACTAGCATGGCATAATCCAACTTTCTTAAAGGCAATTCTGAGTCTTCCTTACTATGGGATCTCTGTGGCTAGCACCAGCTGTAAAACCATGGTCTTTATCACCTCCAATGCATGGATCTCTGTGAGCTGACTGATGCTCCCGTTAGAGCAGACTTCCACCTGGGTGTTCATACTTGAAGGAATTTTTTGATGTCACCACATGGAAGTCCTGGTACAAAATCCTACTCGCTCAATATTTTAAAGTTTATATTGATATTTAAAGCACTAAATTATTCTCTTATGTAGATTAGCTTTCTCTTACAGAGTTTATCATCATGCACAGATAATGCCTAGAACCAAACTTGGAAAGCTGTAATATGACTTTACAATAGCTTTCATTTGTGCTTTTTAAAATTGGAAAAATTTGACGGTTTGGTTGGTTTCAGCTAATATTGCTGGTTGGGTTTGCATTTTGTTTTTTTTCTTTGGTTTGAATTTGCATTAGCAAAGCAGAACTAAGAATCAAAAGAGGAGAAAGGAGCTGTATAGCTACCTATGTTCTCAATAGATACTGCAAATAGTATTCAGGATCTTCACTAAGACTACCCACCATCCTTCAGCTAAATTCTGGTATAATTTTGCTAGACTGATAAATGTAACATAGACTGTGGGGAAAAAAAAAAAAAAAAAAAAAAGAACAAGAACAACAGATTGATCAGTACTAAAAATCTGAGGACCTTTCAAGTGTTTCTGAAAATGCCAGGGATTTACAAAACCACAGTTTAGCTGAGCACTGGGAATCTAAGACCCAGAGATCTTCCAGAGATACCCATACAAAAGCAGGTATAGGTGAGATGACAGATGAGCATCCTGTCCACTCGTTTTTCACCCTCAGTGAGCTGCATATTCCCATTAGTCCTGAAAAAAACTATTAAATTCTCAGTTTAACTAATCAGTTGTACCACACACTGATCAAACCAAAAGCATGTTATTTTGGTTTTAAACATCACTTTTAAACAACATTGTTTAAATAGGGTACAGTAGGGGCATACACACAGAAAATAAGCTAGATGAAAATCCAAGACAAGGAAAAATTATTTAAGTTTTATTTAAATTTATTTAATTAAGGATTTTTTTTTTTTAATTTAGTCCTATCCGCAAAGCCAGAAAAAAACACAAATTAGGCTTTTCTGTAACATTCTTACATTTCCTAATAGCTTAAAAAAATTGCAAAACTAAATATGTTTAAATGCTACTAACAAGTATTTCTGTATACACCAGTAGCTTGATTTCCAATGGATTATGTCAAGTCTGACTGACTTTGCATTCAGATGATTCTATTACAAATTATACTTACGTGGTAGAAAAATGTAGAGAAACTCAAAATATCAAAGAATTCACACTGACCATGGAAAAGACAGTGACATATGTTCATACAGGCAACATGAAAGTTTTAACTGTGAAAAATGACATCAGCAGAACTCTAGGATCAGAGAACCACTGTTTTGTATCTCCCACATGGTCGTTTGGTGGTTGAGACACACAAGCTTCAGCTGAATCTATTCACATGTAAGAGCAGTGTCTTTTACCTATGCAATTCCTGTCAACTAAAAAGGCATAGTGCATTTTTCACTTCAAAATAAGGGCATTAACAAGTTATTTTAGAAACACATGGAACTAGGTAGACTTGCAACATTCAATGGTCACCTATCTAGAAAATGTAGAAAAACTTTGAAGTTACTGGAGAGAGAATGGATCCCTAGATATGTATACACCAAGATGGTTACATTACATTTTCTCAGAAGGTTTAAAGGTGTGGCCAAAAAGGGCTGTGGAAACCTTCACTGCTCAACCTTTAAATTAACATTTCTAGAGCACAGACAAGATACACACATACATACGTAATGTGGAAACCTACAACTTTGTATCAGTGATTTTGATTTCATTCCAATAAACTATTCTGGGAAGAGTTAATAGAACAGGCGGCAAATTGAAGCACTGCAGCCCCCACTTGGTTTGTGTTGCCTCAGTGTTTGCACATCCTGGGGCTATATTTATATGACTGAATCTCAGAAAGTTATCTCTGTTTCTTGTTTATGTGAGTGCAAATTTCTTCACCAATAGGCCCAATGAAACATCAAATCCTTCCTAGATCCTTCAAACCTAACCTTGAAGTATCAACAGCTTCCTGACACCGAGACATTATTAAGACAGAAACTTGTAACCTGTTAATACTATCCTTGAGGTTTATTAACTTTTTGACTTCACAGTTGCTCTCAGAAACAGGGTACACATACCTATGAGCACATTTTGAATAGGTGGACTGTATTTCCAAATCCATCTACCTAAAATGAACCAGCACAAAAAGGCACCATATTCCAAAGTTTCAGTCTTGATTAACAAACAAAACCGTAATTTAGCAGTCAGCCTTGATACAAACTAAACTGAGCTAAATCAGAAATGTACTATTGGAGCTTTCCAAAGTTATCACTGAATTCTCCAGTTTTATTTACTGTTTTTATATGATACATTCTTAAACATATGTGAGTATAAAAATGATGAAAGGCAATTTTCTTCTTTCTTTTAATCCACCAGATGCTATTACCAGGAAAAGAAACACCAAGAACCAAGAGAAGTGCCTTGGAAACCAACAGGGAAATAGAACTTATTACCTTTATAACATACTCCATTGTGAACAAGAGATTTATTTTTGCAGATTGACAGACTACTTCCCATAATTCTTTTAACATGCGTTTTGTATGTCGTCAACAGTTTGCAGATTGACATTCTTTACAGTAGTATAACTGCCAGTAGTACTTAATGCTCCATCCTTAAAGACACACTTTACAACTGATGTGTAATGCTGCCAAAAATTATGTAAACACAAATATTTCACCAAGAATGTTGATGTTCTATTGCTTAATACTACAATTTTAAGGAACGTTTGTTTGTATATCTAGAACTACTAAAGATCTGCTCCACAGTAGTTGTGGTCACTTGATATCCTTCATGCTCATGCAATTTTTTAAAAGTTTGGTTAAAACAGACTTGCACTGGGGTCACATTGTACCCTAGGAGTAAAAAATTGCATGACAAACAGGAACATAATTCCAAGTAGACATATTTTTTGGGACAGTGGAGCATGAATTTTGTACACAAACACAAGCTGCCATTAATTTACTTTATATAAATAAATGTATAAAACATTCCAACGAACGTGCAATATGTAAATACTGTAAATAACAAGCATAAGTAATAAAGTGTTTGGTATTAAGTTCTCAGTTTGCTTTCTGTTCACTGAATCCAGATAAACAAGCTATCTTACAGGAGCTACTATCATTTATCCACACTTAATTTTCTTTCCAGTAACAGTTCACTAGAGTAAGAAAGAAAGGTACACCCACCTCAGAGAAGTCCAGTCTATGGATTTGTGAGGATGGACAGATCAGTGTGATCCAATCCCACAAAATGCCCAGACCACAAGGCTGCTCCAATTCTCTACAGCATTATAAATTTGGATCTTTTTTTAAGACAAACAGTTCTTTTGGGTTTTTTTTTCTTTGGTTTTGTTCAGAAAAAAATCTGCAGTCTATTCATGACAGTGCAAGATAATATAATCAGTAGATATCCAATAAATCATTTTTGTATCATAAAATTTTTAAGGAGTTGGTGAACACTTACTCAAGAAGACTTGATACACATGTGCATTTCTTCCTTAAACCAGATATTAAATCTAGTTGTAATAAAACATCTCAAACAGGAAGAAAATTTTTATGTGTGGCCAGTAGATGAACCTCACGTACTTTTATCTTAATACTGGCCCCTACCTTCCATTTCAATGGAATTCAAAATTCAAACCACAAAATGTAAAAACAAAACCAAACACACCCCTCCCGACCCTGAGAAATAGCTAAGAGCTGGGATTCTTGAAATTCACACTTAGGAGCCTTCAGCATCTAGCTCTTTAGATGAAGAAAGAAAAAAATGGCAGAAGTACAAAATCCCATCCTAGAACATGGCTGTATTTAGTACGGGAGAAGTATATATTTTGTATTTGCTTTCAGTGATCACTAAATGCTAAAGTTTCATTTCTCAATGGAAGTAATACAGGCATACCAAAAAACTGGTAGTTAAAGGAATCGACTACTACAGGATACACTTAGCTGCTCATCTGCAGTAAGCATGTGGCTGGAACTTGGTGCTTCTCCCTGGTTCCACTAACTGAAATCAGATCACAACATATTACTTGACAGAGGAGCTTAAATTAGTATAAATCTTTCTTTCTGTAGTAGGACACCTGAAATCTGGGTAAACTTTCTCAAAAACTTCCTTGTAAAAGGAAAATAGTAATTTATTTAATGACATAATAAATGTATATAAATAAATTAATCCCATGGAAGTTTTCTCTAGTTTTAGCATAAGTCAGCACACTTTGACAGAAGATACAATTATACTATAGCAGATTTTTTTTAATTTAGTCTTGGGTATAAGCTTACTACCTAAACTAAAAGTGT
>NW_020799097.1:21457859-21465042 GCF_003259725.1 Athene cunicularia
GGGGGGGGGGGGAGAGGGTGAAGGAAGAGTCAGTTCTGTATTTTTTTCATTCAACAGTACATTTTACATGAGTGATATTTTAAACCTGTAAGAGCTTAGTTGTATGTATGGCACACAATTGGTGTATGGATCCTATATTCACTGGTCTTCTCACAACCCAAATAACAGTACCGTGCAACTGTCCTTCCTGACGGCAATTCCTTTCTGTATTCTTGTATTCTACAAATTCTTTTAAAATACAATGGTGCTCTCCTTCCCGTCCTCCAAGAGAAACCAAGGATCGAACCAATCAATCAGCTTTTTCCTCCTAGTAGAG
Source organism: Athene cunicularia (assembly GCF_003259725.1). Taxonomy (NCBI): domain Eukaryota; kingdom Metazoa; phylum Chordata; class Aves; order Strigiformes; family Strigidae; genus Athene; species Athene cunicularia. The sequence continues at coordinate 21,458,176 of NW_020799097.1, forward strand.
CTAATGAATTATTTAGCCAATATTGTTAAAAATATACCTGAAGGCTGAAAGTTTTAACATCTGAATTTAACACAAAGAGTTTTGACTTAGTATCACTATGCAGAAGACTCCTAAGCCTAGTGAAGGTAAATAACCATACCCTTTTATCTCTCTTCTGTTACCCCAGCAGCTCAAAGATTTAAGAGTTTTCAATCTTTAATATATAAGAAACTATAGGTTCATTTCCTATTTGGCCATGAATGGGAAACCAACACATTGCCAGTCTTCCGAGTTACTTTTACTTTCACTGTAATATTTTAAATGGTCATTCTGGCATAGAATAACAGTGGATTATGCCTAAATACTTTCACTTCTGATGTTAGTGCATAAAAGCACATGTAAGATGGTTTGTCCCTAATTGCCCATCATTTTCCCTTATTTATTTTGTCAAAGCATTCATAAAAGAAATGGAAAATATTTTTTTCCAAAGTCAGTGCTTGATCTGACCTGAAATATTGTATACATTACTCTTTGTCCCTCAAGTGAAACAGCTATTAACTTGCAAATTCCTAGCTTGTTCTTTAAAAGTCAAAACTTGGTACTGCGATAATGCACCAAGATCCTGACTTCTGCATTTAAGTGTTCCATCTACCACTTCCCTTTTTGTAAGCAGGTTCTTAAGCTTTCTGTCTGATTGAAATTCTACCACAAAACGGAAACCTCCCTAACACAAACACAGCTGTTCTACAGCAAGAGTCCCAGGAAACTTAATCCCCATCGTGCAGGCTGCAGCACACGCAGATTGACACCAGGATTCCTCCCTCCCTCCCCAGGAATACCAGGCTCCTCTTGTCAAAATGCATTCCTCTCCCAGAAGGCAGAGCGAGTGACATACAGAGGCTACTCTACTAGTTTGGAAGGCAGAGGCAAAACCAAGGGTAAACAATAAGAAAGCAAGTTTTACAGATCCAGTTTTACAGATAATGTAGTAATGCTTTAACATACCAATGTTGGTATTATTCAGAGTAAGAAAATTATCATGGTATCAAGTTACCTTACTTATCACAGTACATTTACATTTCTAAAGGCAGAAATGAAGGCTGAGGTCCAGACAGACAGGCATGGATTTTTGCAAAACATCCAATTTTTTGTCCCAGAGCAGAACTTTCTACTTATTATCTGCCTGTTAACTTTATATTACAGATGGACTGTCTTCAGTTTGAACTATACTTTCAGACAACACTTTTGACAGGCTATCCATTCTCCTGAGTAAATCTGAAAGTACTGTCTGACAGCACATAGGAACACCGATTATAGCAAATTTCTCACTGATTATATTGCATGGATGAGTATTTTACTACTATGAGATAAAAAAATGAAATTTCATATTTAGGCTTTTAAGCTGAGCTGTTTTGTCCTCAAACAAACTAAATGCTATGTTACATGTGCTTTTATCAGTGTGCTAGAAACTGACCACAGGACCAAAGGAAGACTAGGCAGAGAAGTCCTATTAACATCAACCACTATTTCTGAAATGAGTTAATCTTTATTAGTATAAAAAGGTACTAGAACAAAAATTACTTCTTCTTTGACTGAGATTTAAACTGATACACAAACCCATTTTCACAGGATCCTGATCACACACACAGATTTTGCTTGCCTAAGCTCTGAAACAGTGCTAAGAGCAACATCTGTCTGGGGGTAGCCAGTTCTTTTAGTCTAGCAGGCTTTCAATATGAAACAGCTCCAGGCCAAAGGCTGTCTAATGATACTAGGATGACACTGCTATATTATCATATATGAACTATTATCTCACTGACTCCCATTGAGAGCTGACTGAAATTAACTCACTAAGGGCACAATGAGAAGACCTCAGTTTAGTTAGTATAGCCTATAAAGAAGCAAGATGTTACTTTCGCAATGCTTGTGAGAAAGCACTGGAAGAGTTTACAGATAAATTTATTCTGAACGATATACAATATTATTACATTGATGTGTGACAAAATGGTTGATCACCTAATCCAATTAAACCTTTGCTATATTTTTAATTAGATGACAAAAAAGCTAAACCATAAAATTAAACTGAAACGGTTCTGAACTTACTGAGGCATAATTTTACGATTTAAATACATCAATCAAGTAAACCTTACGTATTTCAGGAACAGCTAATTATTTTCCTTTAAAAATAAGATGATGACGCATTAATGAGACTTCTCCAAAAAAGCTTTACAGCATCTAACACACTGCTCGTAAACAGTTTCAAAGTCCTTTTCATTACCCTAGAAAAGAACAAAGGAAAAAGAATATGACTAGCAATACTAGCTCAAACAAAGAATTTTTGTAAACTAGTTTCCCGCTGTCAGTAATGGCAAATAACTGACATAAGTCAGTTGATAGTTTTTGCATATTTCCCCCTAATTTGAACTACCTGCAGCTCAAGAATTTCCACAGCCAAACACTGTGATTTTGTACTCAGTCCAGAATGAATTTTCCTTCATGTAATTTCTTCCATACACTTTTTGAACTCTTCTATGCCTTTTCATTTTTTCTTTATATACGCAGTAACCTGTTGAGTTTCAGTTTAATCAAGCACTATGCGGGAAAAAAAAACAACAAACCCTCTTTTTGTTTTGAACCCACGTCCCACTACCCACTAATGCCATTTGATATTCTCTGCTTCTTGGTTAATTATTCAGCTTTTCCCATGACATAAAAATTTTATAGAACTCTACTGCATCTTCATCCACTGCTCTTTCCTAAATTGATGAATCTTAACCTAATTGGTTGATCTTGGCTGATACTATTCTACTTCTTTGTTCATCTGTGTCCATGTTTTTGTCTCTATCTTTCCTGATTGCATCCTCTTTGCAAGGAGGCTGATCAACCACAGCTTCACCCAATATTGAAAATATATAAGCATTCTATTATTTAAATTTCAATAATTCTTATAAGCATAAAGACATGTTTTCCTTTCCTATCCCAATAATTTATATTCTTTTGTTAAGTCATTTTAAAAAATATGTTTACACTTCTCTTTGTATAACATCAGATTATATGTCAACAGATGTCAACTGTGGGATCTGGAAAGATTATATACACCACACACACACAATTTTTAATCAAGCTACCCAAAGAATTTCTTACACATACATAGTATGGATCTTCAATGATAAGTTGTTTCTGTGGATCGTAACTTCCAAGTAGTTCAATTTTGGCCTTGCAGTCTTTAATTTGGTTACTCTTCCTCTTCAGATCTCTGTAACAGAAAAAATGAATTTTTCTCATTAATTTTTCTTCCAAACTTTTTTGGCACCAACATGAGATGCTCATGAGTGTTTCTAGAGAACACAGGAAAGTAATACGCATCTGGACTCAGCTAATTCTGTGGACTCTATGCTGCTGCTTGGGTTTTTTTTGTTTCTTGTTGTGTGTGGGTTTTTTAAACTGAGTATGGAGGGCATATACGTGAACTTAATTCAGAGTATAAAAAAAGCAGTCAGGCACTCAAACTAAGGCTTAACAGAACTTTGTAACAGTAAATTAATCAACTCCTTCCCTCAAATCAATCATTAGTAACTTCAATATCCACCTTTAGCTTGTATTGAACAAAAATAACAGAAATTATTTTTATTTTTCCAGAATTTTGAGTGAGCTTCTCCCATCCATTCAAAATAAGTGTTTTATATTGGTATGCTGCAAGTTCTCTCAATACTACTTCTAGCTCATGTGAACTCCTACCACATTCAGTTAATAGAAAATGGTAGATTGGTGAGCAACACCTGCCTTCCCTTCGACATACTATGACATTTCATCAGTTGTAACATCCTCTTTCTTCTATATTGCCTCATATTAATAAAACATACTAGTTTTGAAATGGTATTTTCCCCACCTACTTACAAACGTCCATCCATTAGGCCAAATGTAGTTAAATTGTACCTCTCATCTTCAGATTAAAAGCAGCTTGTTACTATGATTTTCACAATGCTGAACACACAAAACATATTAAATTCTTTTAATATTACAAATCACTACACCAGATCATCACTTTACTTACCCAACATTAAAAGAAAGGCAAAAAACCCTGTAAATCCTTACATAAGCATAATCAATTTTAAGAAATTAAATTCTAATTATTAATTAATTCTGATTAAGAAATTAATTTCAGATAGTTTAAAAATAGCGGTAAGACCACAATGCTGGTTTTCCTTGAAGAAAAATCAGGATTCCTCTATCATCTGAGAAGTTATTGCTTGAATTTCCAAATTTTCAATAAATTCTCTAGCCTTCTATTATTAAAAAAATGCCTAAACGTTTCCTTCAAGGTTTTTGGCATACCACTTAATGAACAGGAGAGGGCCAGGGGGCTCTGGTACTAAGGAAAAGGGATGTCCCAAATCTTCCTTTTCTGATATGACAGGCACTCTTATCAACACCTGGAATCAGCTTGCCCTCCTAGTGCTATGAATAGGCATTCCCAGGCAAAATGGTTGAACTGGGTGCAAGTTTAAGGTGAAACTTAAATGTAGCAGTAGCAGTATCCCTATTACAGTTGTGATGTTTCTTCTGCTCTACAGCTCATATCATATAAATTGTTAATACAGAAGTTTCCATTTAAGAACTCAAGTTAAAATAGAAGCCTAGTCACGTCTTTGCCTGACACATTGTAATTAAGCTAAGTGTTCTATACCCTTCATTCATGAAGGCTGTTTTAAGAGGTCATTCAACACATTCTAGAAAATTCAACAAAATGATACCTATTTCAGCTACATAGTACCACTTTTAAAAGTCTTTACATGCTACTAATAGGTTTTTTGGGGGGGTCTGTTTTGTTGTCAGTTGTGGCGTTTTGGGGTTTTTATTGTTTTTAAACTAACTTTACAAGTCAGTCTTTACAAGCACTTTGACACTTTCAGTTTACTAAAGCTCAGCCCTTTAACCCCAATTATGAATATGTATGTAATTAAGTAAAATTGTTGCTAATGATATCCAAATTTTTACACTAGGCAGCTACTTCACCAAATCTTTCTAAAGCATGAATTGTCTTAAAATACACACTTAATTAGATTTCCCCCAGCTAACAACATTACTTATTTCAGAGCTCACTCTATTACTATTAAAAAAGAAAAAAGAAAAAACCCACACCATATTTAATCCCTTCCAAGTTTCCACAGCGTCTTTCAGATCCCATGCAATTAGAAAAACTTCGATCAAGACAGTACGTCCTTATTCTTAACTATACAGGTATCAGCTGCACATCTATAGCACAAAGCACACAAAATTTCCATGTCCTTAATCCTTGAGCAGCATGTAACACTAATAAACCATTGACTTCTATCTCATTAAACCTATCAGAAGTGAAGAATCCATCTATTGGGATACCATTCACACACACATACAAAAAAAAAAAACAAAAACAATAACCCCCAAACCAAAAAAAACCACCAAGACAAACTAAGCAGTAAAACATTGTATCTGTCCTCAGCATGACATATGAGACATCACTGCAGGTAATCCATGTGAATTTGTTCCATTTTTCATACGTTACCTTAGATTGCTCTCATCCATACAAAGTATATAATCAAAGGTCTGGAAATCATCTTTAGTAACCTAGAATTAAAAATATGTGCTTTAGTCTACAAACTGTGTCTGATTTATAAAAAGGAGGAAGAAAGTATTTTCAAATTTCCTAGTTCTGTATTAAAAGAGACACAGGTGGAAATAAAACTGTGTACCTTCATCAACTTTTACAAGAAGTTAAGGCATTTTAATATACTATGACATGACTTATCCATTTCTTCAAGTTTTCCACAAAAAAACAAGTTAGCTATTTTAACAATACCTTTTTTTTTTTTTTAAACTATCTCATGCATCAACTTAGAACAAGTGATATTTGTAACACTATCCAATTACTAAAACTAAAGCAGGTTTCCAGATGTGGAAACCATGCAATAAAAATGTAGACAAATGAATTTATTGATAGGAAAACAAAGTTAGGTAACCTGGAATCAGCTGCGATACTTCCAATCTAGAAATTTTTCATTACCAGAAAAAGATACCAGGTGAAATTCAAAGCTGAAGTATGATGTCATGAGTTACAACCTCCTAAAAACAAATGTATTCACAGTATTTTAGGCCATGTAAATTCATAAAATTTGTGGTCTGATGTGAAAAAATTTGGAATCTATTATGTATCTTCCTACCATCATACCATCTGTTCTTTTTCTTCTGTAGCTTACTGGCTCCTAAACATAAATATTAACTAAATTCCAAGATCCAAGTTCAGAGTCAGGCAGGCAAGTATTGCAGATAAAAATACTAACTTAAGTACTAACGTTATCTCAATTGGAATAAGGATAGCTGCAGATTTTTACCAGTATAATTATATTTTAGTTCACATTTAAGCCTTAGTTTGGGGTAAAATCTTCTCAGATCATGCTCACAATGCACAGTATGCTAGTATAAGATAATCTGAACCAAGTGTCTGTAATGAGGATGAATATATGGAATAAAATCTACAGTGCGTTCACATTAAGACTGCATTACATGCATAGTGCTATGTTTAGTATCATAACCAAGAAACTCGGGGAGTTTGTTCAGTAGAGGTTTTTCTGGCAGGTGTCTCTGGGAAGGATGGGCTAGAAAAGTGAGTAAGCAAGCAAACAGACAAAAAGGCAAAACAAACTATCCTCTAAGTCAGAGTTTTAACTTGTAAAAATTTACATATTTTAAAAAAGTTTTAGATTTAAAAAGAAATTTATTTTTTGACAAAATGCAAATAGATACTGATTAAGCTCCCATAACAAGGAGTAGGAAAAGACATACAGAAATGATCACCAGACTAAATCCATAAATGAAACACAAGGAGAATTAAAAGGGGGGGGGGGGGGG
>NW_020799097.1:21465092-21478426 GCF_003259725.1 Athene cunicularia
GGGGGGGCATTTGAAAAGAAAGAGTTAATGGTGAAAACTAATGCAGACTTGTTTATTTTCACTGTAAAAATATTTGCTGTATTCATGCAGTGCCTTTGACCTACAAAAATATTTTTGCAGTGGAAATAGCTCTGTTTTCCTGGCAACTTTAAGCAGTATCTCTCTACAAGCTGCTTCTGATTGCTCTACACAGCTAAACACTGGCCCCTATGAAAATACATGGGCACAGATTTCTTTGTAGTACGGTCATATGAAAGAATAAAGTAAAACAGTGAAAAGGAAAAAAAACACTTACCACACTTACCACACTCTCTGTATACTTAACAACTTGACAGTTAATACCCTATGAACCAGCACTAACACAGTTGGAAATGCAGCCCTAAAAACAAGATTACTGGTTGGCTCATACTCTTAAGCCCTACAATAATACCCAATACAAAATGCTTAATTGAGCGAACTCCAGTGAACTGAAGATACTCCTCATGAACAATGAAAACTAGTATTTTGGGAGAAGAAATTCCGGACATAAAATTTTATGTACATTCTGAGAAGAGTAGTGGAGATCTCAAGTAGTCAACTTTGGATGGAACTACACAGAGAACAGTAACTTTACATTTTTAAAAAGCATATAACCATTATTAAAGACCATCAATGTAGAAACACATCATCATTTCAATTTATCTGTTAAATATTTCCATTTATTTACAGAAGGGAAATCTCTTTTTCTCTGTTTAGAAAGAAAACATGCAGTAGTCCTTAAAAATTTATCCAGTTGTTAAACAGTGCTTAATACAACCTTCCTCTAATCTCAATTTCATATTTAAGGCAAATACACAGTGTGAGTCATACAGGAATTAATTTTAACCTCAGTATGAATAAAAGTGAAACTGATTAATACCTGTTTTGTGCATGAATACTAAGAGCTTAGAGAATTTCAATGGGTGCATAAAAATACAGCAACCTACCATCAATTAAAATGTTAACAAACTCTTTATTTTATATATAAACATAAGCACTTATTTTTACTTCACTTTTCATTTAAATTCACTTAAACAATCACTGTATACGATGGCAGGATGTAACCAATTTAACATTCTCTTACATAAATCATTTGTGTAGCATTTATGTCAGTTTGGAATAAAAAAAGATACAATCCATGATTATCATAATTATGCACAAAATTACATGAAAAAAATGCCTTTCACTGGGTGGGTAAGAGCCTTCTACAGGAATGAAGAGGATAATTGCATGAGGTACTCATCTTATGGCAGTATTTTGAAAGCAACAGAAGATAAATCCCTCCTCTGTTTCTACAGCTTTTGTATTAAATCTTTCTTAATCTATTTTGAAACAAATCACACACAAAATTCTATCCTTGAGTTTGTCTCTAATAGACAAACAAATACACTTCCACTTGTAAGAACCTGACCACTCTGAAAAGTCCTAGTCTACACTGATCAAGTCCCTCTATTTCCAGAAGTACTATGAGACCATATCAGGTCCAGAGCTTAGAGAATCAGCAGAGAGCATTTAACAGAAGTTTGGGGGGGAAAAAAAAAAAAATAAAAATTGAGTTACACAGTTAACATCAATGCAAAATGAACAGCTACCTGTAGTTCAGGGATTTGAAAATTTTCTTTACAAAAACCCCTGTTTGTACTGGGAAGTTTTAGACAAATTTTCATCCTGTTAGTTTTTAATTTTATTCTCTCATTCTTTTAATTTTCTCTCCTTGTATATATGCAACATTTCAGGCTCTTCTGCCTTAAAAATCTCAATTTTCCAGAATGTATAAGCAAATGTCTTCATTAAAGCATTTTCATTCCCTCTCTTCTGAAGGATAGATATAGATATATATATATAGAGAGAGAGACAGACAGACAGATAGATAGATATGTGTGTGTTTCAAAGCAAAGGATCAACTGGTTTTGGATGCTTTGCTTTAGTTTAACTACTCATAAACCACTTCAGTAATACCCAAGAACAGTCTCAAGTTTTCAAGGCTTATCTTTAAAGCATACAAACATGTTATACTACTGTGACTGAAACACTGACTGATTAGTTTCAGTACTATTTAGCTTGTATAATGATAAATACTGCTGTTTTGTAAGCACTGATAAATAGTAAATCCAGAACTTGTAACACAAAAAGATCACAACAGACTTTTTCTAGTAATTATTCTAATAGTAAAAAATTAAAAATCTGAAACAATGTTCTGCTCAATCCTGTTTGTTTTATTATATAATGGAGATTAACATCAGGAAAGGTCTGGAGAGGGCAATTGACTAATTGTGAGAATTTATTTTAAAAAGTTAAAAAATTAAACATGTACTCTTTGGAAGCAAAAAAAAAGTAAATATGACCTCAGTGAGGTCTAGTAAAATTCTGAAAGGAACAGAAATGGAAGATGATAGTAAGTTTACTGGATCTTTTTGTCAGTACAAGAACTAGTGTCATAAACTCAAGCTAAGTAAAGGTCAAGCCCTAAAGGAGTATCATATATCCAGAAAATAGTTAAATAAAGTAAGTTATATGCATTTATTTGAGTGTCTGATTTAAATAGATGCAGACATATTTATCTCAGATCCAGAATTCAGCATGGATATACATGTTCCTTTGTTAATGAAAACTGAGATGAGTTTTGGTATAACTTTGAGGACTTCACTAAGTGACAAACCCGCCTCTGACTTAAAAATGCTTCAAGGGTACATTTTCCTCTGTTGTTACCACCAGCCGTGCTACTAATCTTGGGTTTGAGTGCCTTCATTCTAATTTAGCATTCTAAACTTTTATTTAAAAGATCTTCATGCAAGAACAGAAGCTTTTTCGTGATGGGTGAACAGGCATTCTACTTCTTTTTGGACCTGCTAAATAAAAATGCAATTCCTTGCTGAAAGAAGCATCACAGACTACTGAAGTAAGCCCATTTGTTAAAACTATTAAAAAAAAAAGTTTCAGAAAAAACGCCCAAAATACTAAACATTTGAAGGCAGGATATTTCTGATATGCAGAAACTTCTCCAATGCTTCCTAGTTATATTTTCAGTGAAGCTTAATAACAAGAAACTCGCTAATCTCGACTAGAAGAGTTAGGGCACTTTGGAGTCCTTTGAAAAACCGCATGTAGTATTTATTATGACGCCTCATCATGCATTGGTCAAATGACTTTTGTGATTGTAATGGTTAGGGTTAAACAAAGCATGGATATGAATAAGAAAATATACTCTCTTCTACCTGCCGTGCTTTATGTGCTGTCTCAATGCCATGATTTCTTAGACAGCTTAAAGCCCTTGCATCTGGGGAGCGCCCCACGTTCCAGTCTGAAACAGCAGCACTGTCTGTCATCCACTGTAACAACAAAACAAATACATACACATATTTAAAGAAAACTAAAATACAGTACCTGCCTGGCAATATGATTCATGGTAATGCCATGCTTCTTCATGCAAGCCTGTCCTCGATAGTCAGGAGAGCTTCCTATTTCATAGGCAGATGTCGCTGCACTGTCTATCCTCCACTACAGAAAAACAAATTAATATTTTTATGTTTCCTTTCTCACTGCTTATATTTCTACTAACTGACTATGAGACAGTTATTTCTTACACAGGAACAGAAATAGCTTACCTTATTTTCAACTTTTTCATCAGTTACAAGTTTTCTAAAAACTGCTTCAGCTATTGGAGAGCGACAAATGTTTCCTACAGAAACGAGATTAAAGTGAAATTTCACATGAGTAAAAATAAACAAACAAAAAATCAGTAATTGTGTGGATTTTCCATATTAAAGATTTCTATTTACTTAGGTAGAATGGAGATTGCTCATGTTATTATAGCCCAAGAGATTCTGCGAGGGTGGAAACCAGAGTCCTGCATCTGGGTTAGGGCAGTCTCCATTATCAATACAGATTGCAGGATGAGAAGGACCTGGGGACATCAGTGGGTGAAAAACTGGATGTGAGCCATCAACGTGCATTTGCAGCCAAGAAAGCCAATCATATCCTGGGCTGCATAAAAAGAAGTGTGGCCAGCAGGTTGGGGGAGGGGATTCTCCCCCTGTACTCTGCTCTGGTGAGACCCCACAGGGAGTACTGCATCCAGCTCTGGAGTCCTCAGAACAGGAAAGACATGGACCTGCTGGAGCAGGTCCAGAGGAGGGCCACAAAAATGGTAACAGAGCTGAAACACCTCTGAATGAGAACTGGTTTTGTACAGCTTGGAGAAGAGAAAGACTGAGATCTTACTGCTGCCTTTCTATATATAAAGGGGGCTGTAGTGACAGGACAAGGGTCAATGGTTTCAACTGAAAGAGGGTAGATTTATATTGGACATAAAGAAGAAATATTTTAACAATGTGGGTAGTGAGGCACTGGCACAGGTTGCCCAGAGAAGCTGTGGCTGCCCCCTCCCTGGCAGTATTCAAGGCCAGGTTGGACGGGGCTTTGAGCAACCTGGTCTAGTGGAAGGTGTCCCTGTCCATGGCAGGGGGTTGGAACTAGATGACCTCTGAAGGTCCCTTCCCAGCCAAATCATTCTATGATTCTATACTATCCATTAGTCTCTCGAAATGCATGTTATTGTATGAAAAGATACAACTTATTAAATAGGAGGAATATTGTGTAAGCACACTGCTCTTTTCTTCTCCTCTACAAAGAATCCGTGATCACAGAGAACCTGGCAAAATTAAGGAATTCAAGTGGCAGCAAATCATCTTTATCTTCCAATCTTCCTACATACTCGCAAATTTCAAGTAATGCTTTAGTAGAGAATCATAAATATTTGCCCGAAGTTTTTACAGTACTACCTACCTGTTAATAAAAACTTTTGGACAATTCCAAAACACAGCCACTATCACTGTGGAACCAACACAGTGAAAGAGCTGAACAACCTGTAGTACAAATGGTCCTGACCACTGAAGGGAAGTCACTGCAGCTCAAACTGAACCCTCATCAAGAAGCAGCTTCCAGATACCAATTCCAAAACCCCACAAAAGAAATCAATTACACAAGCACTAAAAACACCTCCGGAAAATAAATCTTCCAAATTTTTTTGGTCATAAATATGAAGGATTAGGAACAAAACATAACTAACTGATGGCAAAGTGCTATCAATCAGCCAACAGTTAAGATACTTATTTATATAAATATGTAATCTGTCCTCCCTTCCAATGGCCTCCAATTACACTAGTCACTTGATCTGACCTTATTGTCAATAATAATATATTTCAAAAATGAAACAGTATCCTGTTAAAAAACTAGGAATAATGGATCTACAGCATTTTTGCTCCACTGCTGAAACTGTAACTAAGTTAACCATCTAAGGCAGACCTCTCAAACATGCATGCAAAAATATATATTCTTTGAAAAAGAACGAAATGACTCAACAACAATAAAAAGTCTATTCAGCTACAATGGATATTCATAATATTCAATATGTCACCCAGATGCACAATAAATCATACAAATAAATCTTCACTTTCCATTGAAGAGAATGAATAACTTTGCTCATCCCTGACTTCTGAGTAGGTAAGTATAAAATACAAATGGCGACACTAATTTCTATACCTTTAAATAAGTCACTCTTCTAGTACCAATTAAACTATTTATAAATCTCAGACAGTAAAAAAAATGAAATGCCCATGAACAAAGTTAAATTTCCAGAAGCAAAAAGAAATTTTCAGGTCAGTCAGCCTCATTTTCATGCCTACAGAAAATATCAAGGTAGATACTTCACTGCTATAATCTGGCATTTAAAAACTTGGTGTCAATCATGCCAACTATTAAAAAAAAAAAAAAGTGGGAAGTGAACTGAATTAATATAAACTTGCTGTCAAGTTTTAGAGAACATCAAATCACTAAACGGGCAAAAGGAACTCGCTAACCATTGAGAAACTGATCTTGCTGAAACACTGAGTTTCAATGGCAGTAGCTCTTCCAGGAGAAAGCATACTATGTCCTTTGTTTGAGCTAGTTTATTCCAAGCAGAGAAATTAAATCAGTCTTGAAAGAAAAATAAAGCAGGAAAAAGTTGGTTTTATTTATAAAATAAGTGAGAAAACAGGTTAGTACTTACTAATTATAAAAATGTTAAAGAATTTGGTAATAAATTAAAAAGTCAATCTCAGTTCTTTAATTCAGTAAGCAAGTTAAGTATTATCAATTTAATTTTAATAGGAAACAGAGAGAACATGGTAGCATACAGCATGAGACAAAAGAACCTTCATAATCAGTGAGCCTAATCCTTTGATATTGCAGACAGATACAGCATCTCTTCTCTTACAAACGCATCAAGGTCTCATTTAAGGATGATCTGAAAATGCTATTCCAGATACTCATATCCTGTAGTAGCCTGAAACCACACATTTCCCACTTAATATTTATTCTTGGAAGTCTATGCTCATCTGATCATGCTTAACATCACTATTTTTAAAAAAACTTTCTCTCCTTCAACAGCTACAGAACCCTTGTCAAGCATAACTGTGCTAAATCAAACAAACCAAGCTCTCGGTCTCCTCACGAAATTAACTGACCCTGATCTAATCACTCCAGTTAAGGCAACTTTGAAGTTGTTCTAATTTGGATTTATTTTTCTTGAATACGTACAAATAAAACCACAGAGTGCAGTAAAAGTTTTTACCAATTTGTTTTAGAAAAGAAAAAAATACCTCTGAAATATTTACTTAGCTTTTTTGAAAACAACCTGAGGTAAACTTCTACAATCACTTTTGACTCCACGAGTATCAGATTTGCACTCATAATCCCCTACTTCTAATTTGTCCATCCCCTTTCCTTCTCTGTTGCTTCAAACAGGTGACCTTTAAGTCTTCTTTCTAAACTATTAAATTGTTTCCATTACAGCAGTTGTTGAGACCATCCCCTTCTTCCTATACAATATTTCTCCCACACAACTACTATGAATGTAATAAATGTCATTAATACATTCAAAATTTCAGTAATAAAACAATTATTAATACTATTGGTGCTATTAATTCGTTAACTAGCTCCTAGAATTTCAAAATGGTACTTTTGAAATAAATCCTTCATGGCTTTTTCTACCTGATTAATCTTCTGCCTTACCTGGACTGAATGACTTGATCCAAATTTTCACTCTTTCTATAACCTGCTCACTACTTAAAATATTGTTATATCATCTTTGATGATATCAAATATCATCATGAATGGCACCATGATCACTGTTTAAATACTTTAACTACCACTGATAGCAATAACTAGAAACTGCAGTTGTATTATTTTCTGAAACAAACATATAACATAGTTTGTGACTTAAAAATTAATGTCTTCCATAATGACACATTCCAGATATTACCCGAGGTATTAACAGTACTACAGAACTGCAATCACCAACCCCATCTATTGTTAAGAGACTATGGACAAAATCCCAGAACTGACTTAATACAAGCTCTTTTTTCCACATACTCTGCAATATTATTTTCACCCTAACCAACATTGTTTACCCATGCTATTCCTTGCAACTGTTGTCATTCATCTCATCATTAAATGTAAAGCCCTAGCTTATCTCACTGACATATGGAAACTTCAATCCCTGTTTTTCAGTCACCATCCCTTTCCCACTATAATTTCTATCAATTTCATATCCAGTTTTATATCCTACATCTGCCTTTCCAGCTTTGTCAAGGCTCCTCACAAAGGGACATTTCCTAAATTAAGGATTGACAGCTGTAATTGGGAAATTAAGGGGGAAATCTCACAAAAAGGTTCATAGGGAGATTACCTTCCTCCTTGGACTTCAACCGTATTTTCCTTAAATCTTATCTTTGCTACCTATTCTCCTCTGGTGTTCCTTTCTCCTGTGTTGTACTTCTGACTGATCTGATCGTGTTCTTTTTATGTGGACTGTAACAGCATCAAAATTCTCTGAATTTCCATCTTCCCCCTTCGTGTTTTAAACTTTAAGCTCTTTAAGTCATAGTCACATTTTCAATCATAGAAAACTAGCACCCAAGTTGCCCAGAGTTTGCCCATTGAAATAAACCCTACAAACATCTCCAAATACAATGATTCCAGGATAAGAAACTTAAATTTCAAACACAGAATCAGTACTGGAACCATCTGTTGATCACTTCTATGAAATCATGCTTTCTCACTCATTTTCTAGGAACAAGGACTCCACTGACTGTTATCCCAGCCAATGCTTGGTTTTTTGAGTTCTTACTCCAGTCTCTGCATTAATCTTTGACCCATTTGTATACAGAAATTGAAGCACTGATTCCACTGACAGGAAAGACAACCTGAATCCATTTCATGCTCAGTCTGTAGCTCATCTCTAGGTACTATTGATATAATCATCTTTTAATTGTTTTAGTATCTTCATTGTTCCTTATTCAGCTCTCTTAACTCTTTCAGACCTTCTAAAAAAAAAAAAAAAAAAAAAAAAAAAAAAAAGCTTTTCTCTTCTTCATTTTTCTGTCTACTGTTTGCAATAGAAGTTTTACAGTTTTCACCCTCTCACATTTAAAAAACTGCTTTTAATTCTATTTATCTTTCCATGCATGGTCACTTCATGTGAGTGACTGTAGTAATTCTTCCCAGTATCATCTGCATCATCCATAAGGTCCCCCTCACACACAAGTGTTTAAAGCTTACTACTCACTCTATTCCATTCTGTATTCAAATTCCAATCTGAATTTCATCATGAATCCTAGCTCTCTCCATTAAGTCTATCCTGCCACACTCAGCATTCAGTTAGCTTTGTAACAAACCATTCACAGCCCTGATTTTAGTCTGTATTTCCCGGCCTTTCCATTCACAGACAACTTTACTGAATACTTACACTCTGTCTCTGAAGCACCCAAGTATATAGCTACCTAAATGACATCATCTAACTTCCATATATTGCCCCACTACCAGCACACAGTGGGATTTCTCTATATGTGTGTGTATATATCTATATCTATGTATCTATATCTATATATATATATATATATATATATGTATCTAAGCAGAATTCAATTTTCCTCAAAATATCTAAATGGGGATGTCTGCAGGAGCATTAGGCTTCCAAGTCCCTAGCCAATCAAGGCTTAGTTGATGTAATCAATGTCAACAGCAATATGACTTGTCAGGATTCATGATAGTCAAACCATCAGCTACTTATCTGAATGTTCACATTTTAAAAATATTTCTCTGCAGCAAGATTAAAGAATCATAGAATAGTTTGGGTTGCAAGGGACCTTAAAGATCATCTAGTTCCAACCCCCTGTCAAGGTCAGGGACACATTCCACTATATTAGGTTGCTCAAAGCCCTGTCCAACCTGGCCTGGAACACTGCCAGGGAGGGGGGCATCCCAGCTGCTCTGGGCAACCTGTGCCAGTGTCTCACCACCCTCACAGGAAAGAATTTCTTCCTTATAGATAATCTAAAACTACCCTTTCTGTTTAAAACCATAACCCTTATCCTACCACTACAATCCCTGATTAAGAGTCCTTCCCCATCTATCCTGTAGCCCCCTTTAAGTACTGGAAGGCCTCAACAAGATCTCCCTGGAGCCTTTTCTTCTCCAGGCTCAACAACCCCAACCCTCTCAGCCTGTCCTCATAGAGGAGGTGCTCATCATCTTTGTGGCCTTCTCTGGACCTGCTTGAGCAGGTCCACGTCCTTCTTATGTTGGGGGCCCTAGAGTACTGCAGGTGAGGTCTCACTAGAGTAGACTAGAGGGGGAGAATTACATTCCTCAAAATACTGGTCATACTTCTCTTGATGCAGCCCAGGACATGGTTGGCTTTCTGAGCTGTGAGTGCACATCACTGGCTCATATTCAGTTTTCCATCCATTAGTATCCCCACATCCTTCTCCACAGGGCTGCTCTCAATCCACTCATTGCCCAGCCTGTACTTAGGATCAACCTGACCCATGTGCAGGACCTTGCACTTGGCCTTGTTGAACTTCATGAGGTTTGCATGGGCCCACCTCTCAAGCCTGTCAGGGTCCCTCTTGACATTCCCTCCCTCCAGCGACACCACACACCTTGGTGTCCTTGGTGAACTTGCTGAGGGTGCACTCAATCCCACTATCCATGTCACCAACAAGGATGTTAAACAGCGCTGGTCCCAACACCAACCCCTGAGGAACACCACTCGTCACTGCTCTCCACTTGGACACTGAGCCCTTGACCACAACGCTTTCAGTACAACCATCCAGCCAATTCCTTATGCACTGAGTGGTCCATCCACCAAATCCATGTGTCTCTAAATTAGAGACAACGATGTCATGTGGGACAGTGTCAAATGCTTTGCACAAATCCAGGTGGATTATGTCAGTATTTAGCTATATCTAAATGCATATAATGGACTGTGACAGTTAAACCTGGAAACTCAAACCTCGCTATAAATGTAACCTAATTTCCTCATACCCAATAAATTGTCATTTTAGAAATTATTTTATGCAGTCTAGAACTCTGATGGCAGTACTCATACTCAGTCATTCCCAACAAGCATCAACGTTCTGAGGACCCAGGCAAAACCACTTTGCTTCCTGTTCACCTGTCTTACAACTGTTCCTCCACACATGGAGGAGATCAGTAAGCCAGTGCTTAGCCTAAGTTGCCCATGCATCCTGGTATGTTATAGTGGACAAGTCATCAGAGAGAAAGAGGCCAACTTATGTAACACAGCATCATATTAAGCTCATTTCTGGAGCTCAACTATTAAGTAGATGAACTACTTAAGTGTAAAAAGAGCAAATTGCATTTTGGTTCACCTCCAATTTTAATTATTTCTTTACCTTAAATGAAAAAAAATTCTTTCCAGGTGCCTTTTCTTATACTGTAATTACATATGTTGCTGGGTGTTTCATTTATTTCTCAGTGATGAGGAACCCTTATCATTAATGTAGTTATGCACATTAACTAGATTGTATTTTGTCGTGTAATTAATATCCGCTTATCTCATTACAAACAAAGAACAGAGTCAATAGATATTTCAGTAATAGGTTTCTTTTAAAATAATGTAGAGAGAAAGTGTAATTTTTCATGGACTTGAACTTCCAGGGATCAGCTCTCAGTGAGAAATTTAATGTGCTCCATTAACCAACACAGAATACTACAGATGAATGCAGTTCTAGAAATCTGTTTAGGACTCTTGTCAGCAATAACCACAGATATTATTTCTAATAAAATTTAGGAGGAAAAATATCTATTAAGGCATTAAGTATTACTCTTCAAGGCTAACAAAAAAACTAAGCAAACTTAAAGCAGCAAGTTGCCTTCAAAACTTAAATTAATAGAGTATATATTTGACCGGAAAAAAGAAGTGCTTGTCATGTCAATTAAATTTTATGTCACACATCACATACCATTATGGTTATTTTTTAAAACCTAGTAACTCAGAAGAGGAAATTTAAGATATTTACAACCCTTGTTTTAAAAAAATCCATCCTATTACATCAGTCCTGACTTGTTCACCCTTTTCTCAAGCTTAGTATTAATAATTTCACTCCATACCTAAATTTTTGTAGTATCTTCCACTAACAACAGTTCCTCCGAGACTCAACTGGATTAGGAACTTGTTACAGTGCAAATCACTATTGCGGGCTTACAAACCCGTATGTATGAATTGTTTCATGAAGATTACTACTGCCTTTAGAACATAGTGCTTGGAAAGAAGGATGCATATTAATTAAAAGTTCTTACACAGAAATGCTTGTCTAGGCCACTGGCTCCCAAAAATACTGATAATCCCTTACTAAAGAATGTTTTCCCTAAATGATTATTAGCGGCTGATTTTACACTAAGGTAAACATCAGAACATATTTCACAAAACCAAATGTTTGTTTTGCTATTCAATTAATCTGCATTTCTCCTATTACAACAGAAAAGCAGATAGCAAAAAACCCCAACATAATAACCAATGGTTTTGTAAGAAAACTGGAGAAATGCCAGAGATTCACAGGGATCAACTCTCAGCACACAGGTAAGATTATAAGGACTAGGCAGCTGATAAGAGCAGAAAAGCCCTCTTAGATCAGAGCAAAGAGCCATTTAAGATGCTATCCTCAAAAGGAAACAAAAGCAGATGTTTAGAGAAAGTATGTACATAATGGGACATGGCTCTGTAATCCATATAGTCAGGCTTGCAATCTGTTTGTTGTGAAGATGCAGGTCATCTTGTTTATCAGTAACCAATTATCTTAAACTTCAGAAAAGCATCCAAACCCTTTCTAATCCCATTTACACTTCTTTACATTTACACTACATTTTCTATGACTTCTCATGATAGGAGATTCACAATATAAACACACAGAAAATTTTAAAAAAAAAAAAAAAAAAAAAGAAAGAAAGAAAGCTTCCTAGTTCTTTATTTAGCTTCAGAAAAGTTCTACTCTTTTCACTCCTTTGCGTGACGGCCAAAATTTCATAGATCAAAACCGTCTCCAACTCCACCAAGTTCTTTTTCTTACTTATAAGCCTAACATATTTTCCTTCTTCTTAGAGACTGATCCATTAACTTCAGCCATTCTTGTCACTGTTTTCTCTCCCTTTTTAATGTCTGGCGCTCAGGAGGTACGGCTGCCGACAGGTAGCACCAGGACACTTGCTGGTGGATCCCTCATTCCCTCCTCGGTGTTCTAGAAGCTAAGCACCGAGCAACCCCCGCCAGAAAGCTATTCCCAACCACCACTCAGCGCTGCTCGTGAGCAGCGGGTTTTAATTCTAAGCTCACGTTGGTTCATGCGTATTTAGATGCCGCTCTTCCCCACAGATAACCTTACGTTTATCAATGCTGGATTTCACGTGTTATTTCCTACTGATTACTCCGACCTATCACAAAGACAAACGGAAAGGAGATGGAAACAGCCTTCCGCCTCCCTTCTCGGCTACTCCTCCGGCCATCCCCGGAAAGGCAGACATGCCCAGAGCCACCCAAGGGCTCCCGCGACCCTGCCGGGCGGGACCGCTCCCCAACAGCGGCCTTGGCCCCACCGCGCTCCCTCACGCCCGCCCGGCACCCCTGACCGAAGAGCGGCGGGGGGAGGACGGGAGAAGACCCGCCTCTCCCCCGCCCGGCTCACCCAGGCACACGAAGAGCACCGACTTCACCTCCCCCGCCGCCATCTTCGGTCGAGGCCAGCCAGGCACGCGGGGAGGGGACCTTCCCAGCTGTCGCGCCGCCTGCGCCTCGCTTTACGGCACCGGCCGTTACAGCTGGCCTCACTTTTTGCCCGATTTGAGAAAAAACGGCGAACTGTGACCCTTTCCCAAGCACGAGTGCACGCACTGGGGGGTGGGGGGGACATGGACACAAGTAGGACGGCGCCGCACTCGTGGGCGGCAGGCAAGCAGGCAGCAGGCAGGCAGGCGGG
>NW_020799097.1:21478476-21579766 GCF_003259725.1 Athene cunicularia
CGGCGGGGGGAGGATGCCACCCGCCTTCCCGGGCGCTGGAGGAGTCCCGCAGAAGGGCGCGGGGCGCTCCGAGGCCGGTCAGCCCTTGGCGGGCCACTCGGGTTGCTGCCCCGTGGGTCTCTGCCGCGCGGAGCCGGTCGGGCTCTCGCTGCAGACTAAGTAAACGTGCGCTTAGACCGCGAGCAACGCTTAGGTTTTCCATTAATTTCCCTTCTCGCCCAGTGCTGCAGCATGTGGTGCGTCCTCAAGGTGGAAATTTAAGAAGCGTCAAATACAGTGTTGGCTTCATCAGGGTGCTGGTGAAGTTGAGCACATGCACTCTTCGTTTTCCAGAAGAGCTTCAGTATTATTTTGTCTTTGTGTCTGGCTTCATCTGTTGGGATATCCCACGTACCTGAGTCGGGTTTGGAACGCTGGCAGCCGGCCCGTGATGGTAGGGTGTGGCCAGGGCTGGATTCCTCTGCTGCTTTTAAAACTGATCTGCCCTGTTTTTTCAGTCAAAATGCAACACTTCGGAGGTTAAAAAAAAAAACAAAACAAAACAAGGATTCTAACTTTTGTGCCAAATCTATATATAACTTTCAAATGAAAGTGAGTAATCGACCATTATAACCTGAAAAGCTTATATAACATCTCTTCTCTGGAACACATAGCACATTTCCTTTTATGCAACTTCATATGCTGGCCTGTGTATGTCACTTTTTTTTTTTTTTTTTTAAATGCATGATTGGTAATCAGAAACGCTGACTCTCTGTCCAGCGTTCCCCTCCTTAAACACTGCCACACTGCTGTTGCACAGGTCTCCTTGCAGGTGTTGGGAGTGCAGGATCGTGATTCCAGAAGGGACTCATGGCACTGCTCAGTTACCAGATGTGGCCTCGGCAAAGGAGAGAAGAGGGAGATGAGTCAGTTGTGTAATTAGCACATGTAGCTCTGCCATGTTGTGTAACCTGAGCAGCATTGGGTGCCTTTATTCCTGCTTTCTGTCAAGTGGAGTGCCTTGAGGTGTCAATATACGAAGTAGATTCCCCACCACCACCTTTCTGTGCGTTTGTGGGTCTGGGGAAGGTGAGGCTGATACAGAAGTGAGGGCTGTCTGATGCTCATATAGCACCCCGTATTTGTATGTTTATATGTTACATGTAGGTACATGGCAAGCTCTAACTTTGAGACAAAGTATTTAATGTTTCCATGTCTTGGGAAGAATGGGGAGGATCATTATCTTAAGCATTGTTGTGCAGTCCCAGCCTTCAGTAGTGGAAGAGTCACAGTCAGTACCTTCTTCAGTTAATGTCAACTTTGTTCCTTTGAACTGAGCTGTGACAGAATTCACCATTGTTCTTTGTCTTGTGTCATGGTTTCTCACCACTAAGAATTACTATTTCTGATGTGTTAAGCTCTCTATTTTGCGTGGTTTTTAAACATCCATTACATTGTTGTAAAAGAGCCTGTAATGGAAGACTGCTATGGAGAATAGGTTATATGACTTAGTGGGAGAGAAGTGCTATTGTGAGCAAGACAATCTGAAAGCTTAGGTAGAACTAGGAGTCTTCAAACTCTTAATTAATAAACATCAAGTGCTGACACTTTTTTAATGTTTATTCCTTTTAGTTTGAAGAAATGTTTCTTGTGTGATTAATTGTTGAAATTAATTCATTGTAGGAATTAGTAACTTCTTAGATTTGACACATGCACATAGGGAATTGGGATATCTATGAAATGGGGAAATGAGAGGGTCAGAATGATAGTGACAGTTTTAATAATAGAAGTGTTGACTATTTTCTGCAGGAAATAGCTGGAGTCTGTATTTTGTTAAGGTACCCAAATATTTTTTCATGTAGGTCATTGTAGCATACAGGACTATTGTGTGGTGCACATTATGGTGGGTGTGTTACATTTTTGTTCTCTCTGCTTCTTCCCTGGTGAGAAGATAAACAAGATGGGCTTTAGGATTTTTTTTTTTTTTCTGGAAAGCATGGCTTTGTTTTAGTTAAAGCTTTCTTCTTCAGAGGTTAATATACTTGTTTACCTGCTTGGATTGCCTTGAAATGTATTCTCCATGATTAAAATAGAGTTAGCAAGCCAAAGCTGGGATTCCCATTGTGATTTTTCTCCTTACCTCCATGTATAAATTTCACATACCATACCAACTCTTGTGTTAACATGAGGAGAGACAGGCAGAACTGAATTCCTACCTCTGACTTAGCTTCAGTCGTGCTACTTATCTTGCTTGGTGGGCAGCACCCTTTGGTTTACACATCAAACATATTACAATAAGTCTATATGAAAGCATTGCTAAAAGGGTTTCAGGTAGACAGTTTCCCAGGGCTTGGGTGGCAGGGTGGATAGGTGTGGTGGTGTGTTTCGAGCAAAAACCTGCAATTCTGGTAGTACAAATTCTTGAAAGAGTTTACTTGTTAGTCTCAGACAACCCCCGGGGTAACTTTGCCTTTGGTGCTTGTTGTAGATAGTACCACTGTCTGTATTCTTGAAAATGATGTTTTCTGACTATCTTTGTACAAATTGAGTGATTTGTTCCCCATGCCCCTTGTATTTATCTTCTCCTAGTGCAAAGGCTACAACTCAGTTGTAGAACTGTGGACTCGGTATTTTAGCATTTTTGTAATTACTGAAAGTTACAAGGATTTTTGAAGACTTTTAGCTACAGGTGTTCCACTGCTTTGCCTCCCATACAGTTGAACAGATGTCTGATGAGCTTTTTGGAACAAATCCTCCGATTAAGCTGTGCCTCAGTGACTGTCTTCACACAGCACAGGTCCTTAGAAATAAGGAGTCATCACCTAGTTGAAACATCTTGCATATGCAAAGGGAACACATTTTTCTTTCAAGTGCATTGTTCAGCTATGTCAGTATCATTTTAGCCTCCTGTATTCCAGCTCCTCAGGAAGTTCATCCTTGTAGGGGATGACAGGAAATTCAGCATCACTAATTAGAGTTTCCTTCAAGCTGATTTCAGTACAGAAACTGCTGAGAACCTAACTCAAATGCTTTTGATAATGTGGGTAGCTCTATGTGTTACAGGGTTTTTTTTCAAATTCCTTGACTTTCCTTAGGGAAATAGTTAATTCAAAATGGGATTGAGGACTGATTTCCTATTAAGTTAACAAATTATGTATTTTATGTTTGGATTAGGTAAATCCTTGCTTCTTTGTTGAGAAAACTAATAAAAAATGTGCACACAATAAAACTGTGGACATGGGCTGGGGGGATTGCATGTTCTGAGATTTTTTTTAGCATTAACAAAATGGTTATTCCAGAGGAAAAATATGTACTTCCAGACCATGGGAGCTCAATATGTAATTGGTAGCAAAATCCAAAAAGGCAGCCTGTCAACACCAGCAGCTCACCAAAAACCTTGTATGCTTTTGGGCATGACAGTATTCACACTGATTTAGCTAACATGCATAAATACTTTTATCACATTTCATACAACTTAATTTATTCAAATAGTCTGTGTAGAGACTAATCTTATTATTGGATGTATTATTTTATGTAATTGCTACATTTCAAATACATTTTGCTTTGCTTTCAGTAAGGTCATCAGCTAACATCTTCAGTTTGTATCTCCATAAGCTTAAGTTTACAAAATCCCTGTGCTTAGAGGACAACAGGTTAAAAACTTGACCAGGAAGGAGAAGTTTTCTACTTTTAAAAAGTCATAGCAGAAAGCCCTGAACCAAAGTTAGGTGCTTTTGAAGGCTTTGAAGAGCGATTTGCCTTTGAATATGGCTAATAGTGGAAGAAACACAAGTGCAGATTGTGGGTGAGATAGTTTCCCTCTCCAGCTTCAGAGCTACCACAGTTACATGCTTCCAATAATACTGGATTCCTTCAAGTTATCTTCAGAGGTAGTTTGATTTCCATAGCTCATAGTAATATATTAGAAGAAGACCCAACAAGAACCACAGGTTTACAGAGATGAGAACAAAGTGAGAAATCTGTTCTCCTATCTCCATTACTTCTGTGTTTGAAGTGGTTCTTTCTTGAATAAAGACTTGTGATTCTGTAGGTTTTAGTTTGACTTCATACTGTGTATTTGCATACCAAAATCCAAATGTAAATGACTGGGTTTCTTGTCGTTGTTGTTTGACTTCTTAGTTGTCTTGGAATAAGCATACAGATGCAATGAAAGATTCCATACCGGTTTTCAACAGTACTAATCTTCAAAATTGCATTTGGCATTTTTTCCCCCCTCAAATTATTATGATTTAAATATAGAAATATATATATGTAAATTCAGAAATTGTATGCTTGATAAATTCAAGAATTTCTTATTATAGCTCTCTCCCCAGTTCTGTAAAAAAAAAAAAATCTTCAAAACACTGTAAATAGCTTTATGTAGTGATAGAAATGTCTGTGAAATTCTCCTCTTAGAGAAATATAATTGTTGGGCTATTTTCTCTTGAGAGAAGGTGCTCTCTTCTGTTAAGTGACATAACTTTTTTGTATTTGAGTTCTTGAAGGCTGAATTTTGTTGTAACTTTAGTATGCTCATGAGATTTTTCCCTGTGCACAGGCTATTGCCAACAGCTAACCTTAGCAGGGTATTGCAGGTGAAACAAGGAAAAACAGGCTGGTTTTAACATGGATAAGAGTGGGCTGGTTTTTTTTTTAATTTTCAGCTTTATTTTTAAGCACCATTTCACTTCATTCCAATGTTTGGGAATAAAAATCTGATTGTTCTTATATTTCCATCTGTCTTTGGTGAACCTTGAAATACTTCCAACCTTGTTTTCTGTAAGCTGCAGGTTCTGTGGACCTTTCTGCTCTGTTCTCCCACCCCCTCCAGTTTAATGCAGTACCATCCAATAAACTTCTTGTTACCCAGGGTGGGGAAGGAGGAAAGAGTAGTTAATTCACAGTATAAAAACCTTTAGGGTTTTGAAAGCACACATTAGAGTCTTCCAGTGAAGCTCAGCTGCCACTCTGCAAGGCCATGTAGTTCCTGCTCTAGTACTTGTACCCTACCATAACTCATAATGTCTCCGATAGCACTAACTACTCACACCAAGCTTATTGAAGAACAGTACCGTAGGAAAGTTTGTAAAATTTCAGGAATCCGAGTGATAAGGAGCATGGTAGACATACATGAGATTAGTGTAAGGCTTCACTGTTTTATCCTTTTCAACTTTGCTTCCGTTGCCTTATACCGATGTATTTTCTGTTGTCTTTTGTCTCCCTTGCTGTTCTACAGGTGCCTTTGGCAGAATTGTACAAGAGACAATTGGCATGAACCTCTATTTGCTACTTTCTCATTCCCTGCTACTGCCTTCCTAGACTCCTTTTTGCCCTACCATTAGTGCTTTCCAGCAGGATGATCAAAGCACACATTCTGAGGCTTGCTTCTTTCATGCTTGTTGGAGTCTCAAGGAAACAGTATCTGCTTGTTGCTGTTGGTTCCAAAACCAGGAGTAAGGAGCTCAGGCTCTGACAACAGAAGCCTGCTGGGTTTCAACCAAAGGGAGTGGTTATTGCCTTTATTTTATTCCACCCTTTTCTTCCAGGTTCCTGTTTAACTTCTGCATCTATTTCCTTGAGCTCCACAGATCTTTTTTTGACATTTCATTGACCTGGCTGCTTTGCTGTCTACCATTGGCATCAAGTGTTAGAAGTAGTAAATGGATGGAGGCTGGTGGAGACATGTTTAACGTAGTCTGCTGCTCATCATCCACTGCTCTGTATTGCTTCACTTTTTCTTGGATTAGGCAAAATGCTTACAACGCACGTCTTGCACGCTGTTCTCGGAATTCCAAGTACCAAATGAATCCCAAGGCTGGAGCTGGCTGCCACAGTACCAACATGTTACACATCTGTGAAACCAAAATTACATTCATCTCTTTAATTGTAATGCTGCACTGAAAACTCTTGTTCAGGCCCTATTCCAACAACTGCACTGTCTTGCTTTTCAGGTTTCTCTTTCCCATTAGATACTCTTCTTTAACCTTTCTTGACTATGCTAGTTCTCATGTTTATGAGTGTTCTTAATTGTAATTTTGAATGTTCTCCATTCATTCAGGCTTTTTAGCATTGATTTTGCTGCTATAACCATGGGTATTTGCAAATCAGCTATGCTTTAATATGTTATTTAATGTATTATTGTGCTGTTTCTGCGCTTTTTAGTGAAGTGAAAGTGAAGAACTGAATTACTGTTGAGGGCTCATAGAAGGTATTTGCCATTGTTTCTTCTTGGTTTTGTAACCAAAAAAACCCCGAACCACCTTGCACCAAATACATCAAAGCTCATACCTACATGGGCAACATATGTATGAAATCTGTGTGTAAGGCTTTGTCTCCACTTTATCATCAATCTTCTTTGAAACTGTACTTTGGATTTTCAGGTTCTCCTGTCACCGTACTTTATTTCATCTGTTCATATTCAGCTCAATTTTGATTTATCAGAATTAGCTATAGTTTTTAAGTAAAAAGGCTTTATTTATTCTTTATTACACCTTGCTCTGGTAATTTCACCAAATGTTCAGCCAACACATTATTACTGTTAGTCAGAATGTAAATTAGAGGCTGACGCACTTGCCTCATCAGCCTACAAATTAAGCAGTTAATCAATTTTGGTGTGATATTCCCCCATGGGGTTTGTGTTGCTGACTCACATATGCTCAATATCTTCTCCTTTCAACAACAAGCAGGAGTGCAAATGAAGTTTGCTCCCAGCTGAGCATTCGCTGGTCATGGCATTCCAAATCCATCAGTCGGTATATCCTCCTGATAGATGTTATTGTCTTATTGCTCCTGGTTACCTCTTTCCTGAGCATTACTTGAATACAAAACAGACAATTATATATGCATACTTAAAAGCTAATAGTGAAGGCAGTGCTACAGGATTATTTCTTATGTTATTGAAAGGGTAAATTGAACATGGAACTTCTGCTTGTTTATAAATATTTCATACAGTATATTTAAAAGCAGGTGTTTCTGTAATATCTGTTCAAGAGACTTACAATATTAAATCAGATTTTAGAAAAAGAATTTTACGGTTCAGATCCTAAGATAAGCTTGAGGAGGAGGAGGACAATTGGTGTACAGAAGTTTAAACTATTTTTGATGTCATAGAAATCCCACTTATGGTTTTGTCTGTTTATACAGTGATTAAAATAAGTAGAAACAAGATTTTGTCTCTAACCTTCACTATAATTTTTAGCCATTTTATTTCTGTTATATTTTGGGACAGACACCACCATTTCATAGTGCAAACCTCCATGCACTACTTTTTTCATTAAAAAAAAAAAAAGTCTTGAATTGTCTTTGATGTATTTGTGCAATTTTTCACTTACTATTTTTTTTAACTGAAAAAACATAATGTTCTTTTCCTTTGGACAAAGTTTTACGAAACTGATCTAAAATTTAATAGTAAGAGTGAGACCTGACCCATACTATATAGCTAACCATTAAACTTTGCATTTTTAGTGTTGATTCTCATCTGTGTCCTTCTTTAATCTTGAATTCTGTCAACAAAATCTTGACTGTGGTATAGCCTAAGAGGGAGAGCCAGACCTCCACCTTTCTTCAGTGATAAAAATATTAGATTTCTTTTTCCATGGCTCTAGCAATCTTAGCAAAATGGGAGTCCAGCCAAGCTTTATCGAGCATCATATTGTACATAATTAAGGTCAGGGTGTGGGCTTGTTGTTTGGTTTTGGGTTTTTTGTTGGTTTTTTTTTTTTAAACAAGTCATCAGTTCCTCAAGACCTATGTAGGCATCCTGCCAGTTCCTTACTATCTACATAACATTATGGAAGTAAATGAAGGGACTCAAAATGAGCCACTATGGAAAGAATCATATGATAGCCACTTTAAGTAACTGTGTTGATTTTCAGCAGTGTTTAATCAGTTGGTTTATTGATCCTGTCCATTATTATTAAAACCCTTCTGTTTTAGCCATCCTTGCTTGCCAGTTAAAGTCACTTTAATTTTCATACCTATTGCTGTCCAAATTAAAATCTGGATGTAAGTCATTTTACTTGTAACACTTCTTTACATGGTGTAGCTTTGAGCTCCTTAGTTGGCAGTGTGTTCAACCTCTTCCTTTTTTCCTTCCCTCTTCTCCCCTTTGTATCTCTGCTGTGCTTTAGAAATATCACCCATTTCTTAGCCCACTTCTGAAAGCTCATGAATGTGACTCCACGCAAAGTAACTGACAGAATGTTATTGTCAAATCCTTCCGCTGGATTTTAGTCCAGAAAAATAATCCTGCATTGCTTCAGCCTGTGGCAGGAAGGGAAAAAGCAAAGGGCAATGGAAGTGTGAATTCTTGCAGATACCCAGGGGATGCAGAAGCAATATTGATACAGGAAACAAATAACATGGGGAGAAAGGGAGGTTTCTGCTGTTATTTTGAGGATGGGAAGTTGGGTTATTCTTGTGCTTACTATTATGGTGTACGGCTAGATGAGGACTCTCTCTCCATCTCCCCTATTCCCTGGTAATAAAGGAACATCACACTACATGGCACAAAAATTACCCTTTTAGAGGGATTGGAGTGGAAATACGTAATTTTTTATTTACTTGGTTAGTGATATGTTAATGATATTTTTCTGTGCAGAGTTTGCATTTGACAATATAATGTTTAGAATGATAGTGCAGATAAATCATAGAATCATAGAATGGTATTGGACCTTTAAAGGTCATCTAGGCCAACCCCGCCCCTGCAATGAGCACGGACATCTACTAGATCAGATTGCTCAGAGCCCTGTCCAGCCTGACTTTGAATGTTTCCAGGGATGGGACATCTACCACCTCTTTGGACAGCCTGCTTGTAAAACCACTATCCTCATTGTAAAAAATTTCATTCCTAACGTCTTCCTAAATAGCCACATCAGGAAAAGAATAATCCAGGTAGGAATATCATGCAGGTATCTTGTGAAACTTTCAAACTAAACACTGAAAAGGGTTACTTTGACATCCTCCCTCCTGCCCCAAGGTTTGATCAAAACCTGAATTTGAAAGCAATTCTGTATTGAGAGTTGAAGAGACAGTGAGGTAGTAACAGTATTACTTTTGCTGGCTCATAAAGTTCAGTTTTGAATTGTCTTCAATTAAATAGTAACTCCTACGTGCACATAAACATGCACACAATTTTTTCTGGTAATCCATCAAATCTTTCTGAAGCAATTCTGAATCTGAAAATGCACATGAAAACTGTAAAGTGGTTTTTTTTTTTCTAACTCATCTGTTTTTGTTTGCAGACTTTAGGTCTGAAAACATCTCATCTCTTAGTGAGTTTATCTAAGGGATTTCTCTTCTAATCTGATTGAAATATGAGGGGGTTTCTTTTTTCCATTTTTAGTAGTAAGAAGAATGTATTGAGATACTCCTCCAAATTCTGAGATTGGTCAGAGAGAAGCAAAGGGGGAGAAGGTATGCATGCAAAGATAAGAAAGAGGAGAATGAGAAGAGCACAGAAGTTTAGTTTATTTCTCTGTAATCTAGAAGCTGGGTGATGCTTGCTTTTGCTCCGTAATGTTTCTTCTTGTAGTGTTTTTTTGTCTCCACAATGTTTTTTATCTCCAGTGTGCACGTCTTATCTTCATTGTCTTGATCACTTTACTAGAAGTTCTTCGTGGTTAGGCATGTAACTGTCCATGTTACCACTGTTAAAATGAAACATATCTTTCACTTTAATCTTACTGAACTGTAAGAATAATTAAGAACCATGAAATATCTTGGGTAGACTGGGTAGGTGACTCTCCCCAAAATCAAGACCTCTAGACTTATAAAAGATCTTAAGTGAAAACCTACATATAGAAGTGGAC
The DNA here is from genome assembly GCF_003259725.1 of Athene cunicularia. Lineage (NCBI taxonomy): Eukaryota > Metazoa > Chordata > Aves > Strigiformes > Strigidae > Athene > Athene cunicularia. The sequence continues at coordinate 21,488,265 of NW_020799097.1, forward strand.
ACCTGGTTATGTAAATGGATGTGCACTGTGTGTTACAATATTAATTATTATTTGCAAGTTATAATATGCTAAAAAGTGTATTATTCATGCCTTCTTGAGAAGAATGGTGTTGCAGTATGCCTTTTGTGACTGCCTTGATATATCTCCATACAAAAGCAAAAATCTCCCTGTGTTTCTCTTACAACATGATGGTAATGTTTTCCCCTCTGACCTTGAAAATGTGATATGAAGTACAAACAACAGAAGAAATGGAGACATTTGCTCTAGCCCGGTTTGTTAATCTACCAAAACTGATTGTGTGCTCATGTTTTGTTTGTGCTACACTGGACTCTCTTTTTGCTGTGTCCGTGTAGCCAGGTTCCAGCCTGGTCAACCATGGAAGAAATGCATATTCAAAACTCCTGCAAGCTGACTTACAATTTTAGTGCCATTACAGTCAGAGAAAAATGCACACGCTAATAGCTTTTTTGGAAGGTTCTGAGGTCTTAGAGTTTAGTGGTGCACCTTCACCTGCCCTTTCACACACAGAGACTTGTCCATTGTCTTAATTTCTGGAAATGGAAGAATTAGTATGTATTCTCTCTGTTACTGCAATGGAATTTAGAGTCCGTTGCATTCTACGCATCTATTTCCTTCTGTTCCCAGAAAGGGTGATACTTCTGCACAGGCTTGTGATGTCTGCTGTCACTTCAAACTCTCCAGTGTTATACCTGCTGCATTTTCACAGAAGCCAAATGTTGCTACAAGCTTTCTTTCACAGGGGAAGGTAGTTCAGAGACTCAGCTGTCAAAATCTCTTTTTCTGGGAATCTTCCTCCTTGCTTGGAGAACATACTAGAGGACTATACTTCACATTGAAAAGTAGAGGCGTAATTCCTGTTCTAGTCAACGGACCCTGGACAGAAACTTGGCTGACTTGCTCCTAGGCGTTTCACTTGGCCAGAGCTGAATTGCTCTCCAAGGTTCATTGATTTAATCTCAAAATGTATTTAGTACTCACCTTCATGATTTTGGCTGGGAATGTTGCCCAGAGTGAAGAGGTGAATGAATGTTCAGGGAACACCAATTAAAGTAACTGGGCCACCTTTGACTGAAAGTTGTTTCTCTGTGCACAGTCTTTTCTATGCTTTTGTGAATTTAAGAACAGTAGAATTTTATGGAAATAACTTTCACTAGTTCTTTTCAGAAACAAGACATGAGGCTAGATACATCTTTGGTCTGACAATATATGCATGTATTACTAGGACAGTTTGCTGCTGATAAACTTGATAATGGTGGGTGTTTATATGTCCAGACAGGAGAATAAGAATAATTTAAGTGGTAGCTTTGAAGGATTTTAGTAGATTAAGATTCAAGACTAACTCATGTCTTTTTATCTGCGCTAAGGCATCTTTTTGCACATCTACGGGTGAAATGTTACTATTCCTACATAAAGTGGTATTTATACTGTTGCAGAGTATTAATATCTTACAATACTTGATTCTATTCAGTAGTTGATTAATGACAAAGATCTGGTAGATCTAGATGGAATTAACACTTCTGTATAACTTATGATCTCATGGATTTGGGGGGTAAATTTCAAGATTTTCTGTCTTTGCTACTGTAGTCTACAGTTTTATAAATCAAACATAGTCTATCCCTAATCCCTGCTTTTTCCTCAATTGAAATCTACAGAGGTGCTTATGTTGGATCACATTGGAGAGAAAATATTGATAAGCCCTTCAACAGGAAATATATTTCTAAAGAAAATTTCTTGGTCTGAAAAAGAATTTTGTTCACTTTCAAAGCATCCTGCAAGTTTAGCTCTGTAAGAGAAATCATCTGAAGAGATGTTGACCATTTAGTGTTCATTGGTTAACAATTGGCAGTTTGAAGGATGGCAGAGTTGATGGTGGTACAAAGAACAGCAGTTAGAGTGATCAGAGTGATGGAATAACTACCTTGAAGAGAAACCAAAAAGGCTGGGACTCCTGAATGGCTGATGAAGGCTGGGGGGGTCTGGCTATTTATAAAAGCGCGAAGGTAGTGGATAAGTTGAATGCAGTAGTTGTTCACCAAAGTTCATGAGACCTAAACTAGCAGGCATTCACTGTAACTAGTAGATTAATTTAAAACAAACTAAGTATTTCTTTAAGTAGCAGGTAATGAACTGCTGCTGCAGGAGTTCTGGAGGCAAAGAGTATCAGCAGGTTTGAAAAGGTTTTAGACAAATTCATATGCAACAAGCCCACAGATAAATAGTGACGGGAACAACATCCTTGCTGTTGCCCGTTTGGATTCTGAGGAAGTACAAGGGGAAGAGATTGCAGAAAAGAACAGGACTTGTGTGCTCTTCATAAGTGGTATCTTCTGTTACTACCATCAGAGACAAAATGTGGGTCTGATGCAGAAAGATCACTTCTTAAATTTGCTGTTTCCCCATGTCTGGTTTGAATCATTTTTGCTATATAACTTACACTTTTATTTTTATATGAGATATCCTGAACTGACCATAGATAAAATTTATTATTTCTTTCATGTTTTACAGTGAATAACCCTATACCTTCGAACCTGAAGTCAGAAGCTAAAAAGGCAGCTAAAATATTAAGAGAATTTACAGAAATAACTTCCAGAAATGGACCTGATAAAATCATACCTCGTGAGTAAAGTAAATATTTTGATTCAGCTGAAATCTCCAGCACTTCCCGGTGTTGCAATCATGCTCTTTTTACCAACTGCCTGTTTTCACTGACCTTAATTTAGAGAGGCATGAAGATCTGGGGTGTCAGAACTTTTGTGAAAACATTTTGGAAGTAAAGGGGTTAGGTTTGCTGTATTCTAGGCAGAGATTACTTACTGGGAGAGATCTTTTGCATGTTTATAGCTACAGGGTATCTGCACAGGAAGACTTACCCCTGGGGTGGACGAACAGTCTAATGTTTGCCCTGTGAATGTCTGTTCTTAAGGGAGAACCTGGAATAGTGGCTCTAGTTCTCAAATATCTATGTTTATTAGAATTAGCTACATGGAAATAAGTTGAAGAGATCAGGATGCATTTCCCCTCTGATACTGATCAAGCACTCTTACTTGCTTCTGTCCTCTTTATTTTTGCAATTTTTATTCTGTGTTTCTCCTAGTGTCTTCCTTCATCTGGTGTTGCTGGTTGTGGCTTTGAATTTATAACTGTTGTGTTCCAGAAAGTCTGTATAAGACTTGCAGGATGATGACACTTTATTTGGAACAAACACTATCTAATGATCTAAGCTGATTAGGCTGCTGTGTGTCACTGTGTTTTAAATTCAGACTCCTCCAAAAATCTCTAAAGACATGGATGTCAACTGTTTACTGCCTCTTTAACTTGCTGAGGGTAGCCATACACAATATTCGTTTCAACAAGCAAATTAATTCTGTATAAGCTAACTGGGATAGCTGAAGCAGTTGTGGCAGTGTAGAGATCAGCGCAGGCCAACACTGGGTGGTTGACTGTGAAGTGGAGGTGTCATTACTGATTCAACTTTTTTACAGTTTTCTTTAAGTTTTTGCTTTGATAATATGACTCTTATGTGTTCAAAATTGTCTCCCCTTCTCTTAGAATTTCTCTTACAAGATCTTGAATGAATGATTTTCCCATTTCAGCTCATGTAATAGCTAAAGCCAAAGGCCTTGCAGTTTTGTCTGTTATCAAAGCTGGATTTTTGGTGACAGCTCGAGGAGGAAGTGGAATAGTATTAGCTCGTCTTCCTAATGGAAGTAAGTGGATATTTTCCTTCATGAGAGAATTAAAACAAAAATAATTTTGTTTTCTTCATTATTTCTTTTCATAACATGAAAGCATGAGATGTGTGAGGAGTCAAGCCAGTAAGTGACGTTTAATGTGAAAGATGTTTTCAAAATTTTGTACCTACTTTTAACCAGAAGTAAATGCTTTCACTGTCTTTGTAGAAAAGGATGAAATATGAGTTTTAAACCATACGCTTTTATTAGAAGAATGAATTATATCCAGTTGTGGACAATTGTATGATAAATAATTTATAACAAAGATTTGCTTAGATCATGATGGTTTGTATTTCTTACATTCCTTCCTGTGGGATAAACTAGTCTATTTATGTGATTCCATTGTAGTGGTTTTGAACATAGTTTTATGTAGAGAATTTCTTAGGATTTTTTTTTAAAGTGTAATAATAAATTGAGTATTTCTTGTAACGTGGTAAAAATTCTGTAAATTTGTCTTGTTTTGCATGACAGCCTGGTCTGCTCCTTCTGCAATAGGAATTGCTGGCCTTGGTGGTGGATTTGAAATTGGAATCGAGGTATAATTTTGCACTTGAAATACTTGTTGGTAACTATTTTTGCAAGAAATTAAAATGCGTTGACAAAGATCTAAATGTTGGCGAAAGAGCAGAATCTTATTTTTCTGTGTAAAAAAAGCTGTTATAAAATCATTTATACAAGACAAACAAAATAGGGATTTTGATCCTATCAGTCTAATTGCTTAGAGAAATTTAAATGAAAATGAATGACAGCTGCTTCCTCAGTTTCTTACTTCTAGCAGACTTGATTTTTCCCTAATGAAAATCATCTTGTTACTGTGTTCACATATAAGTCAATTGGAGTTAGTTAAAAGTATCCTGTACTTAATATTGTATCACATGCTTTATTTAAAGAGCACAAGGACTCCATCTGGCAAGAAACAGTGAAAGAAATTGAAGGCAGAGTAAAACGAAGCCTGGCTAATGTTACTGTACCTCATGCATTTCCCACTCAAACTTGTGATTACTGACTTCACCCTTCAGCTTGGGAGCATCAAAACTGATGGTGCCTCCTTGGAAGGAATGCTAAAGAAAACAGTTTCCAGCCAGCAGAAATGGTTAAGTAAGGGACTCACGGCGTCTTCAGAGAAATTCTGTTGATCTGAGCCCTGACAGGGCTGTGCCTCTGCTTCCTGTCTCTTCTTCCTCCCTGCTCCTTCACCCTTTTTTGTTACTGTTTTTCCTTCTGTTCCCACCCTAGCCTCCAGTTCTGTCCTTTACTTTGTGTTTAGCTTCTGTTCTGCCAATTTCCAAAGAAAATCGAGGTAACAGTGTGCTGCCAACAAGATGTCTTGCTATGGGAATGTGCTCTTCAGAAGCATCCATGCATAGATGGGCTGGGTGGTCCACACCAGCTCCCAGTGTATCTCCTACAACTAACCAGCTACCCCTGTCCGGACAGCCAGTTAGCCAGCACACACATAATGAGCAACAGATCAATATTTTTTTGTATCCTCATTATTTACTGTGTGATCTCAGGCATTATTGCTGTGCACTTTTTAAAGAATGCTGTGAATACAAAATTACTAATTTTTGTAAGGTTTTTTTCTTTGGTTTTCATGACTACAGGATCTGAATGCATTACAAAACACTGAGTTTAAGCCCCAGGCTTTAGTTTGGGTTTCTTTTTTTTTTTTTTTTTTTTTTTTTTTTTTTTTTTATTACAATGAAAACAGACTGTTTGCATGCTTTGATTATTCTATGAAACTTTTCCTTTAATCATCTCCATCTGATATTTTAGATAATGTAACCATTTACTATTGATACTTACTCAATTTCAACAGAAGCTATTTCTGAGAGGGTGTTTTTATCTGAGCAATATGCTATCCTTCATTTGAAAATTTAGTCAGATAACAAAATACTGTTTCCTTACTATCACTGTTATAACACAGTCTTACTTATTTCTTCTAGGGAAAAGATGCTATTCAGAAATACCTAAGTGGCTTAGGAGCCCAGAGTCCAGTTTCAGCATTCTTTTAGTCATATATAAACATAAACCTTTTCAAAATCAGTTGAATTTTATTCCTGTAGGAGAGATTATAGTATTAGATTATATATAGATTATATATATAGTATTAGAGTGGCATAGTTGTAGTAGTAATTATGGGTGGTTTTAAACAACAAGAAAGAAATCAGAGACTTCAGCAGTCATAGTAAACAACTTGGTACCTCAAATTAAAGATTAATTTTAAAATCCATCTAAATGCTTTCCTTGAAGGTTTTCTCACTATGGATTCATTTGGCTTTAGCTGTGGAATCATCCTCTTAATGAGTAAGAGGGGGTAGCAGCACCCTGAATGACATTCTCCATCCCTGGATGATTCAGAAGCTACTGTCAGCCATCTTTTGTTTGGGATAGGGTGGAGGTTACCAGGAGGCTAATAATAAAAGCCTCTCTTACGCTGTGTGTAATACTTCTGGGCCAGCCTTGTTTTGCAAATAATCTGGTATTTCCTCTTGTATTCCCTGCTGTCATTATTTGGAATTTGGGGTAAGTTGAAAGTTTTTTCTGAACCTGGCTTTCAGTCAAGTCCGTCAGATGAAAGATCAGGCACAGTAGTCCTTGGGTAGTCAATATATCTGTTGAAAATCCATCATCTGTTGATAATCCATCACACAAAACTACAAAGGTGTAATTCACTCTGTTGAACAGGCTGGTACTGCTGCAGTAATTTTTAATACAGGTAGTGTGTTTACTGATCTTTCAGGTAAGATAGTGATCTTTATAGGATCATGCTTGTGTTTGAAAAACTTTTTCCTTCTTTAAAATGCTTCCTAGTTTGGGAAAAAAAGTTTTAGGAGACTTTTGTTGAAATCTGTCAAATCGAAGAGTTATAGGTTTACAGTACTGATGGTAATAGGCATAAAATTAACTAGTAGTATAAGTTCTTTGATACCTGCATTTTGTGTCACAATCTAGGCAAATAAAGTCTTTTAAAAATAGTGATTTCCTTTTTTTCTGTTTTTCATTTGAATCTTTCAAATATCTTGTTAGTTCTTCAGTTACTTGGTTTAATAGTTTTGTGAAGAAACTGGGTAAAAACTTAAAACTTAAGTCTTAAAAACTTAAACATGGATTTATATATACTATATATATTAAACCCCTTATTTTCTGTCAAGGAAATAAAATTTTGTCAGTAACAGGAAAATCTGTATCTCTTGGTGTTTATTCTTCAGAAAGTAATTTTTGTTTACCAAGTTCCGTCTCGCTGTTATTAATTCAGTTATGGAAGGCTCAAAATTATTTCCTTAATCTGATCTCTCTTCACATCTAAAAACACCTTCATAATTGTTTGCAAAAGCCATAGAAAATAAAAAATGGTTAATTAGGTAATTTTGAATTAAAATAGTGTTTCTGTTACTGCTGTTGTTTACCACATATTGACCATATCAGCATTTGGAAAAAAAAATCATTCAAATTTGTATTAAAAAGTAGGTGAAAGGATTTTTAGTTTCAAAATACCTTGTAAAAAAATAATCAATTTGTTATGAAAATTGTTTCAAAAGACTCTTTACAAGAAAGCAAGTCATTCTCTGAGAGAACAAGAGATTTTTCACTTCAGTTAAAACCTTGATAGATCTGGAGCCAGTTTTCATTTGCAGAAGGGGGATATCTTCGATACTCTCACCTGTTTTCCTGCAATACAGAAGATACTTCTCCCATGCCATTCGTTCTTAAAAAGCATGGTACTTTTATTTTATATTTTTTAGGTTTCAGACTTAGTGATAATATTGAATCATGAAAGAGCGGTAGAAGCTTTTGCCAAAGGAGGGAATCTTACACTTGGAGGAAATCTTACTGTGGCAATTGGACCTTTGGGGAGGTGAGTGAAATACTTTCCTAATATGGGGTAAATTTAAATATGGAAGTTAATTTTTAAAGCTGTATATAAACACTGATGTGGCTTTTTTTGTTATGTTACAAAACAAACTGGGAAACCTGTATGTTGACTGGGCCATATTGTTCTTGTAGTGTTACACCTTTTCAATCTCTTGTTGCTTTTTGTTGCTTTTTTTTTCTTTCCCGATAATGACATTTGTTGGTAGAAGGAAAGTGTTCTGAGATTTATTCTCTTTTTGCAGGAGACTGCTTGGCTAGGCTCAATAAAGAGACAGGTGCTACTATGCCTGACAACTATTATTTTTATTAACCTGTGGGTCTGTGCTTTCTATCACCACAGATCTGCCTGACAGTAAATAAAATATACACCAAATAATTACTTTTAAATCTTAAGTGGTTAAGCCAGTTTACTTTAAGTATGAGATGATATAATCACAGAATAATTTAATTTGGAAAGGATCTTCTGATATATCTACTCCAACCTCCTGCTCCAAGCAAGACCTGTTATGACTTTAGATCAGGTTGCTCAGGCATTTTTTTTCCAGATGGGTCTTTAAAACCTACAAAGATGGAGACTGTCTAGGCTCTCTGAGCAACCTGCTCTATTGTTGGGCTGTCCTCATGGTGAAAAGTTTTGCCTTTCATCCAGTCAAAATATTTCTTGTTTTAATTTATGTTAATAGCTTTTTATCCTTCCACCATACACTGCTATAAAGACCCTGGATTCATATTCTTAATTGCCTCTTCATAGATAATACTTAAAGGTTTCTTTTAGGTTCCCCCTAAGTCTTCTCTTCTCTTCTTTGCTAAGCCCAGTTGCCTCAGACTCTGCTCATGGGACATGTGCCTCCTTATGCCTTTGGGTTTTTTATGATGAAGTTTTTACTGATGTTTTTTCATCTTTTCTGAGAAAATAAAAAGTTAATAACTGTTCCACAGATTAGAGAGATCTATGGATCAGGGGAGGGCAGTGAATGTTACCTGCCTTGCAAAGGCATTCAGTATGCTATCCTGAAACATCTCTGTGTCCAAGCGGTGGCCTAGGTGTCAGGGTGTGGGGCAGGTTATCAAATAAGTGAAAAAATAGATCATCAGGCTCGAGCAACAGTGGTAAATGTTGTACTCAGGAGCCAAGTTTCTTTGAAATTCCTCAGGAGACTCTTCTGGGACCTCTCCTGATTGAGATTTTTATCAGTGACCTGGAGGAGGAGATGCAAAATATCCTTTTCAGGTTTATGGATGACACCAAATCAAGGAATGCAGCCAATATGCTTCAGGGTAGGGTTGCCATTCGGAGTGATTGACCTAGAAGTGTAGAGGAAAGATCCAACAGGAAACCTCAAGAAATTAAACAAGGACAAATGCTAAGTTCTGCACCCTTAGTTGGATAAACCCTTCCTCTGCAGTTGTCTAGGCAGAGCCTGCCAGGCTGGGTAGCTGTCCTGTTGAGAAAGTGCTGGGGACAGTAAACTGAGCCAGCAGTACATCCTGACAGGAGAGGCCGCGAATGGCGTATGGGGCTGCATCAACAGAGCTGTAACCAGTAGATAAGGGAAGTGATTGTTTCCCTTTGCTTGGCAATTTGTAGACTGTGCCTAGAATATTTTGTCCAGTTTCATCCCTGCAGTAGAAGATGTTTATAAACTTGGGTGTGTCCAGTGAATGACTACTGAGATGGTGAGGAACACAGAGTACATGAACAATGAGGCTGGGGGAGCTCAGCTTATTTAACCTGGAGAAGCCAAGACCTTGAGGTCTTCTAAGAGGCTGCATTCCCAACAGGGTCTCACCAAGAAGACAGACCCCAATTCTTTGCTGAGGTGCATGGCAAGACAGTGAGAGATGGAAGTCATAAGGAAGGATCTGACTGTATATGAGAAAAAAATTTTCAACATTAGTATAATTGAGTAGTGACACAGAGTGTCTGTGGAATCTATATCCTTGTAAGTCTTCAAAATCTGGCTAGACAAAGCCCAGAGCGCCTTGATCTCAATTTGATGTTGTACCCATTTTGCCCAGGACATTAGACTGGCTGACTGCCTGAGGTATCTTCAAACCTAAAATATGTTATCCTGTGTAGGACAAAAATTGTAACCTTCTAGTTCTGTTGAGATCTGATAAGGCCTTACTTGAAATATTTTGTGCTGTTTTGGGTAACATAAAATCAACAGGGATTTGGATATATTGAATAAAGTTCCGAGTCACCACAAATGTAATCAGATCATTTTAAAACACGATTAAACCATGAGTTAATAATTTTCAGACTTCTGAATGCAAGAAGAGTTCTAATGTGTGGCATTCACATGAGGCAATGGTCTGTGCTTCAGATGAAACCTTATCAAACAACTTAATTACTTTGTACCGGGTCCTGTCTGAAATAAGAGCTGAAAATGGATTTCAGATTTGACCCACTTGAATTTATTCAATAGAGTTTGTAAGAAGAGAGGGAAGTGAAACTCTTCCTGACTTTTGATAGGATTAAAATAAAGAAAACAATTGCTGTTCATGTTGCAAAGCCATATTGAAGAATGTGAACCAAAACTTTTTTCCTTCTAGAAACTTAGAAGGGGATGTTGCCCTGAGAAGCTCTGCTGCTGTCTATACATACTGCAAATCTCGAGGTCTGTTTGCAGGTGTATCTCTGGAAGGAACATGTTTAATTGAAAGGAAAGAAACAAATCGCAAGTAAGTTCTCTTCAAATCTAGAAGATTCAGTGAAGGCATAGTGACAAAATGAACTAGGACACAGTTTGAAAAATGAGTTTGTTCTGAGAATGTACTCTGCTGTGTTTAGATTTTCTTGAGGGGCAAAGATTTCTTCAATTTAGACATCGTGCAGTGGGTATTGAGATGATGCTGAATGCTTAGAGTTTATATATCTGTGGTGGGTTGACCTTGGCTAGCCAACAGATGCCAACCAAGCTACTCTGTCACTCCCTCTTCCTCAACAGGATCGGAGGAGAAAAAAATATGACAAAAAACCTCATGGGTTGAGATAAACACAGGGAGATCGCTTACCAATTACTGTCTCAGGAAAAAAAAAATGGCTTGGGGAAATGAATCTAATTTATTGTCAGTTAATAAGAGAGTAAGATAATAAGGACAAATTAAAAGCAAACAAACAAAAAAACCCTCCCAAAACAAACCTTTCCCCCACCCCATCTTCCTGGGCTCAGCTTTACTCTCAACTTCTCTACCTCCTCCCCCTGAAGAGTGCAGGGGGATGGGGAATGGGGATTGTGGTCAGTTCATCACATATCATCTCTCTTGCTGCTTCTTCCTCATACTCTTCTGTGCTCCAGCATGGGGTCCCTCCCTCAGGAGACAGTTCTTCATGAACTTCTCTAGCATGGGTTGTTCCCATGGGCTGCAGTTCTTCATGAACTGCTCCAGTGTGGGTCCCTTCCATGAGGTGCAGTCCTTCAGGAACAGACTGACCCAGCATGGCTCCCCCACAGAGTTACAGGTCCTGACAGAAAACCTGCCTCTGTGTGGGTGCCTTTCCACGGGTCCACAGGTCCTCTCAGGAGCCTGCTTCAGCATGGATTTCTCATGGGGTCACAGCCACCTTCAGATGCATCCACCTGCTCTGTTGTGGGGTCCTCCATGGGCTGCAGGTGGAGATCTGCCCCACCGTTACCCTCCATGGGTGCAGGGGCACAGCCTGCCTCACCACAGGCTGCAGAAGAATCTCTGCTCCAGTGCCTGGAGCACCTCCTCTTCCTCCTCCTTCACTGACTGTGGTGTCTGCAAAGGTTTTTTTCTCACATACCATAGAATCATAGAATGGTTTGGGTTGGAAGGGACCAACCCTTGGTTGGGTTGGAGCTGGCTGGCATTGGCTCTGTCAGATATAGAGGAAGCTTCTAGCAGCTTCTCACAGAAGACACCCCCGCAGCCTTACCCCTTACCAAAACTTGCCATCTAAACCCAGCACAATACTGTAGAAGATAGGCATTGAGGTATTTACTACATAATGAGAAATATTCTTTTAGGCCACTTGAAACGAAAAAAATCTGGTTTAGAGTGTCACTGAACTTGAGAAAATACCCAGTTTAGGGAATGCTGTTTCCTTTATGCAGCCTATTAAGTTTAAAATCCAAGGAACCTCTGAGTGTCTTGTAATGTATGTCCTGTGTTTATAAAAAGTTGGATTCTGCTAATCTCAGCAAAGACTAACACTGATTTTAATGACAGCATTTCAGTAACTTTGAGCTATCTCCATTCATAAAATTCAGGTTCCAGTGTTTTAAGGAATTGTACTACATCATTAAGGAACCTATTACAGTGTTTTGCAAAAGTTGTGTGATTCTTCAGTTTGCTGTGTGATTGGCTTTCAAGTGGTCTAGCTGGTGCACACTGTGACCAGGAACAAAATATTACTGGCGAAGAACATTTTGAAATAAGGTAGTAAATAGGCATTCGTCTGCTACAGTTAGTTATCATTCCAGATTTACAGTGTTAAACTAGTTCTGTCATTTCTCAATAGATGATATGAAGGAGAAATGCAGGCATCGGGGAGGAAGGTCCTCCTTTTCACAGGATTTATTTATCTAGACATTAGAATGTAGTCATGATCAAATACCTGACATCTTTTCTTTTGTATCAGGTTTTATGGCCAAGATATTCGTGCTAGTGCCATCTTGCTTGGTGATGTACCTTTTCCTGCTCAAGCAGAAGATCTTTATGAAACTCTAGCATCCTTCACTGAAGTATATGAAAATGAAGAGCAAAAGAATAATCCAGGAAAAGCTGTAAGGGAACAAAGGGTTTATGCATCTCTTTTTCACACAGGCTTTTTCTGTTCCTAGTCAGTGGTAATGTTGATGTTCATGTGGCATTCTTAACTTCTCTATTGGGTGCTTAAAAGCATAACACATTGTAGATACTACATGTAACATATTCATTCAAGTATTGCCCTGGTAGGCTCTTCTGGACAAGAATGTTGATGGGTTTGCTTTGCATCCTCCAAAATAACAAAGTATATCCTTGTTTTTATAATAGTGCATAATGAAATCTGAGGTGATGATTAGAAAATTTTGTTCAACTATTCATAATTAATCTGCAAATAATGAGCATACCATGTTTGATGTTAATACTCTTAATTTTCCTACATTTTCTGTTTTCCATTCAAAGAGTCACATTTCCAATATAATATTAAGACTGTAGAAGATATTTTCCTGTAGATGTTGATGTTACTGATAGACAATCATTTACTTTCATCTTTGTTAAATCCATGGTGAATTACTTCAGTTATGTGTATGTCAGTAGTTCTTTAGTGTGCTTTTTCAGTCATACAATTTCAGTGGAGAGAGTGATTTTTTTTTTTTTTTTTTTTTTTTTTTTTTTTTAGCTCTGAAGTTAAAATCTACTGCCAAGTGTGATGCAATTTTTTATAAAAATTTGTACATTTTAGGTAAATGACCCACCTGCTAGACCATCATCGAGGCCAGAACCACCTAAACCCACTGTTAGACCAACACCACCAGGTTAAAAACATTTTTATAATGAGTAATTTATTCTCTATATAAAATTAGAGCATTAAAGCTAATGAATGTTATGCAATTATTCTAGCAGTAACTGACTATAAAAATATTGTGTTAATACTCTTCTTTGGGCAAACACTAAAAGCATGTTGGGATAGTGCCATGAGCGATAAAGGATAAAGGTTTTGTTTGTTTTATATTAACAAACCTTTTCTCTCTGACAGATTTCCCATATAAATAGTATTTGTATAGTTACAGAAGCATGTAATATTTCAAAGGAAGCATTCATGTTTATTGGATACGTAGAAGCTCCATGGTACAATGAAACTTCTTAGTAAAAAGAACAGATCTACTAGAAACTGCTGGTTCTACTTCTGTAAACTTTCGGTTTCTAGAAAATGTAGTTTCTCTTTTAGGTTGTCATTATCTTTTAATAGGTAGAGCTCTTACAGTAGAGCAGAGGAGGCAGAGTTTTGACTCTAACAGTTTGTCTACCAAAGTGCTGTCATTGAAAGTGAGGCTTTACTGTGCAGCTCCTGTAAACTTGATTTATTTCTCTGGACATGGGTATAAGACAAAGTCCTTATTTGTTTCTTCTATACTGCTCCTTAGATAACTGCAATCATTTTATAACTATTGAACATGTATTAAAAAATCAGTATATGAAATATAGCAATATATGTCAGTATATCATATAACTTGCTACTTTATTTTCCCTTTCAGCTAAAAAGAATACAAACAGACTTTATCCTGAACTTCCAAGTGATTATGCCTCTGTGGGTAAGTACTAAGCTTACATATATTCTGTTAATGCAGCGTGGAATCTGAGAAGTCCTAAGCACTGTGGAAGATACCTAACAGTATCTGTCTATATTTCTGTTTATTTTTCTTTATGTCTTAAAAGGACATTCAGGTCCTGTACACTCTCTTGAAAACAGCTTATAAATGTGAATCTTATTCCCTGACTTTACATGCCAACAATGATCTTTTTCTGAACAGTAAAAGTTCTTTTGCTTTAGTCAGTGAGCTTGAAAAATGCACTGAAAGTAGTAAAACTGTTTTACATTACCACCTAATTGAAGTGGAAAAGAAAGCTGATATAACAAGCTTGTGTCCAAGTCCTTATGCAAGATACTATAACTCCCGTTTTAATTAAAAAGTGCTGCCACAGGTAATATCTGATTTTGCTGGCATAAACACAGATTTCCATTGCAGTTATATTCCGTGAGGTTTTTGTATTGAGTTGAGATAACTGTATTATACTGCAAAGATACTACTTGTTTGTTGTTCTGTTCCAATTCCCTTAAGTTTAAAGTGGTTTCAGCTCTAACAGGAGAATGTTATTCTGTAGTATTTGCAATGCAGCTCTTGAACTCTCGGGCCTAACATCTGGAAACTTGTGATTTGTTAGGAAAAAACTTCATAATAAAAGTGGTTATGTTCATTTGGCTGCTATAGTGTTCTCTCCCCCTAGAAATCTAACCTTTCACAGGTGAAAAACTGCTAGCTGTTTCAAAGTCACTGCAATAAATTATTTCTCCCATGAAATATATTGCCCATTTGATAAATGTTTTAGTGGTCTCTGCTAGGATCAAAACCAAGACCAAGGCATTCAATATTACCCATGCATGTACCACTTGAGAACTTTTGCTTCATGTTATTTTCTTTCTTGCTTTTGAAAATCAAGTTTGATAATAGATCACAGTAAAAAGTCTATTTCAGGCAGAATACTGTGATTTAAAATAGTATTTAAACTCTGTTGTCTGAAGTCCAAAATCATGATTGTATTTTTCATTTCTTAGTTCATGTAATTAGATACTTTAACTAAAATTAAGATCAGTTTATGTGTGTCATTGTCTTTGCATTCTCCTTCATATCTTCTCTCCATACATGCTGTTGATGTGTGTGTCTGTTGAGGGGACCGACATAGGAGTATCTTAAACTGGCTGTTGATGTGACTTCTGCAGATCAGAGACTTCCTGAGAATCAAAATTTTCTACTGTGCTGTAAAACTTCTAGCATGAAAAGAATGATGACTATATTGATCTGTACTCAGTAGCTGTCATACATAAAGAAAGAAAAATTGGTCTGCTGGCCATTAAAACTAAACTTTCCCAGTGTTAAACTCCTGACCAGCTGAGAAGAGGTTTCTAAAGCAGCAGGAAAAACTTGCACGCAGGTTTGGTGTATTAAAGGAAGCGTTCTTCCATTCAGGTGCAAGTGACAGCATAAAAATCTTCCAGAGCCACCTGTTGATGGCATTCAGAATTCTTTGAAATCAAAATGTGGACTCAATCATTCTACTACTTGAGGACTCCTAATGATTTCTAGAAATACATAAGCTTGTCTTTGAGGAGTGCAAGAGGCAGTAGGATCTTGTGTAAATGTCACTTCCTGCAAGAAATGTCTCATGGTAAATTTTTGTTTACATTACAAGTTTGTCATGGTCTATTTTACATTATGCTGCAGATTGTATTTCCATAGGTAACAGTTCAAATGCTATCTGAGTCCACAGAATACTACGTTTCAAAGGCTAAAGAATTATTCTTACACAGGGAAAAATCAAGGCTGAAGTCAGTTCCCCTAAGTGTCTCAGTACCGTAGCCTTACATGCATGTTGATGGGAGACTGGAATAGAGTTGCAGTCCTTTTCACATCAGCAGCAAAGGGTGTATTAATGCGGGATGATGGAAGAGAGAGAAGGAGCCTTAAGACCATACCTCCTGTCAATAATCTCTTCCTGACTCTTTATAGTCCAGATGATTTCACCAGAGCTGCCTAGCAGCTAGAGCTTGTACTAGCCAATCTTTATTGCAGGATTAGTTGTTGCAACTGATGTTCTACAGTGATCTGAAAAAAACGTACTTTTTTTGTGTCTTTCTAGTTTAAAAAAAAAAAAAAAAAAAAAGGGGGGGGTGTGTTAGATAACTAATATAAGAGTGCAAGAAACCAATCTTTAGGAAGCTACATTTTAGGTATAATGGCTAGTGCAGGGCTAGGTTTTGATGAGCAACAAGCTTGTCTGGGTTGCCAACAGTAAGGATTTGCTTTTGGGCAGTGAGGGGGGAGATTGGCATTGTGTTATGAGGCTTTGGTTTTGCAATAGTTACAAAAGTAGTAGAAAGGTTGAAACGTTAATTCTCCTCGTTAGGTGGAAGAAGAGCTAGACTTGTGGATGAAACATTTTTAATTATTTTATGTTGACCTGAGTTATCTAGATAGGTAATGTAATATATCCTTTTTCAAACGCAAGAAGAATGTTAAATGAAAAACATGTTTTTCTAAATTGATAATGTGATACTTGAACTCAGGCACAAGTAGATTGTTTTCATGTAACTGAATAATACTTAAGGTAATGCATTTAGTTTTAAAATGAGGTTCAGTAATGCTTTCAAATGTTTCCAGAAACTTGGAAATACCATGAATTTTATTTTAAAAAACCTATAATTTTCAGAGCCCTTTTACAATTCTGAGAGGAAAAAAAAAAAACAAAACAAAAAAAAACCCCACACAACAAACAAACAAACAAAACAAAAAAACATAATAGCTAATACAGTTATCATGATTCAGTGAAGTATGAAGAATCTCTACTGTAGTAGTAGAGATTTTTCTGGAGACTGTTCAGATAAAGATATTAGATTTGCTTATGAGTATGAAAGTTCATGCCTCCTCCCTTACTAGAATTAGGGATTTGCAGCTTCCTTTTTCCACTTGTCTCCCTCTATGTTGTACAATCTAATAAAAGGACTGACTGGTCCTTCCAAACTTTATTACCATGATCTAACTTTACTTCATCTGGATAGAAGGCATCTCTGGAGTTCTGTACCACACTGTAATATAAATGACCTGTGGTTCTTTAGTGGACTACTTGGACATTGGAGATGCAGGAGTGGTTTATTTTATTAGGACAAATTCTTTTAGATACATTAGGTTGATGGTTTGTCACACTAGAATATCTAATCCAAGATGCTAGATTTTTATCAGTATTATGATTTCTAGTTATTTCTGCTCGGAGTTCTGCTATGGAGCAGCAAGTAACCAAAACCATAGATAAATGACTTATCTGTTTGTCCTCCTAACAAGTTACTAAATACTGTAAAGTTCTGAAAATGTTGCAGTGATGTGGTTTCCGGTGATCTGCTAGTAAAAGCAGAAGCTGGATTAAAGTGAATGTTGGTGAGAACTGAATCATTAACAGGCAATTTGTTCAGAATCAGAAGTCACGTATATTTTCACTTTTTCTTCAGCTCAGCTAATCAGAAAAGGACAGGTTCATGTGTTTAAAAAAGAACCACTTAAAATTGACAAGATGCTGAAACAATCAGGAAACAGATTTGTGGCAGGAATGGGGATGAAAATGCAAAAACTTTTTCCTTCCAAACACTGTTATTTCACTACTCATACACCATTATCAAAAATCATCATGGGCTTGAGTTCTCTGGCCTCGAAAAATGCATACTTGCTTCACATTTCATTCTGCTTCTGCTCAGTAATGTGTTCCTTTTCAGGAAGGGGTGGATCTGTGGCTACAATACTGTAAGACAAAATGCTCATTGTAAACACAAAAGTGGTTCTTTTTATAACAGTGTATTTTGTCATAATTGGAGACAGTAATGATGCCATTTGCATCTTTTAAGCAGTCATATGCTTTGCTTGAGAAACTCATAGGAACTTGTGCCTGTAAAGGCTAAGTGTTCAAGGGTTGTGTTTAGATTTCTCTCAGAAACAGTAGCTTTCTTACGTTTCACAAGTACTTAACCTAAACATTTTAAAATTTAATTTTATCTTGGTGAAAAGGCCCTCTTCTTTTGATTTCTGAACTGAATAAATTATCTATCTGCACACACTGAACCCTTAAGACTATTGTGTAGAAAAATCGTCACATGCAAACTTGATCACAGTAAAACTAAAAAAAAAAAAAATGAGTCATAACTATTTTTTTCAGTGCAAACTTTTAACTTTGATAATAGTACAAAAATATTAACAGATTGTCACTGCTCATTAGAGATATATTTGTATTCTTACATACTGAAAGAAGGGCTAGATCAGGCCTACTGATGAAGACACAGAAGCAGATGAGAAATGTTTTTAAGAAGCTAAAAAAAACTTCCTTCAATGATGGTTTGAGTGATTTGTCAACCTCATTATTAAAAATTCATGTCTTCCAATATGAATTTGTCTGCAGCTTTTAGGCAGTGATGTTTATTGTGACTTTCTTCACTATATTAGAGACCTTTCCTACGCAAAGTATTGGGTTTTTCCCCCCTTTTCCCTTTGAGACAATTGTGCTGTAATCAAACCACCTTTTGATCCTCCTTGATCTTTCTTTTGATTGCTAAACAGATTGATGAACTCTTTGTCATAAGTAATTTGCTTTCCTCTCAAGTTTTCAATAGTGCTACAAATAGCAAATTCTGACATGTGAACTCACTGAGATCAGTAAGGTTTGTGCTCCTAAAAGCTAGATTGAATTTGGACTAAACTCCAGTCCTTACCTTTTGTTATTATTTATTTATTCATTTATTTATTTTAATCTTCTTACATATTGCTACTCTATGTTAAAACAGTTGAGACAGTATTGACCCTTTTTGATTATGTGGTACCATGAGGTTGTAGTAAACTCAGTTTGTGTAACTAAATCTCTCTGAGATGCTGCTTTTCATGGTTACGGTTCTTCAAGAATCTGGTCTGGCCCAATTCTCTATAATTTTGGAGATTATCTCAATGTTTCTTTCAGTAATTTATGAATGCCAGATGGTTCAGTAGATCTATGAAAATCTGTTTGCTGTGAGAATTCCAAGACAGATTTTCATGTCTCCTGAAATGTATTTTGTCAAGGAAACTTGAGGTTCTGTATGTGAATTTCTTTTTGTTAGTACATTATGGTGGGGGTTTTGTAGCCAGTTAAAAACGTAAGTGCTAACTAAGATAACACAATTATTTGGACTAAGAATTCATAGACTCCTTACAAGGTAAAAAGCTTTTTTAAAAAAAAAAAACAAAACTGTTTTGCAGGTCTCTGAGGGCAATAGCATAATTTCTACTTGTGACTTCACCTTCTGTTTCACTTATTTGACTTGAATGCCTGTTCTGCAGTTCAGTTTCCATCTGACTTACAGAGCTACAACCTGTGTGATAATATTAATCAAATTCAGGGAAAAGACAAAATATAACCTGGAATGTGGGCACCATTTAGCTGTCTCTGCATTAATTAGTACCTCTAATTATGTGTACTTCTGAGCTTGTCTAAACACTGTAGTGAGACAATGGAGGTTTTAGAGCTGCTGAAAGAGAGCATCACTCTGTCCTTGCAACTTTAAAACAGGCTTGCTTTGCTAAAGGTGTGTTGAAGCAATTGCTTTATTTTTCTGATCTGCTTCGCTTACTTTTAACAAAACTGGTACTATTTTTGAAAATTTAGAACTTAACTGGAAATCTGACATACAGCTATTTAAATCAGGTATCCAGTTCCACATTTAGAAAGTGCCCACTGACAAAAACACTAAGAGAAATGTAAGTGTGCCCAAATCTCCTCTTAAGTAGTGACTTTTGTCTTGAGCATTTTTATTGTAATTAAGACTAAACACCACAATAGTAAAGTAAAAGTATTTCATCAGTTTTGGGGCCAGTAAAATTCAGGTATTTCTGTGGTATCAGGCTAACTTAATACCTGAATTTTTGCTTTTCCTTTGTTGTCAGAAAGCATGTGCTTAAAGTCTGTCTTTCTAGAATATTGTCAATATTGCAATTTTTGCTTTTTTTCTGTCTGTTCTGGATCAAGATGATTTAAAATGGTGTCATCATTCTGAAGATTCATTTGCCAATTTGAACTGTAGTAAAATGAATCAAAAGCTTTTAGCTTGTAGTTAAGATTCTAAAATGAGGTTTGTACCATGCTATCTGCATAGACCTGTAAGGGAGAAGGAATCCAAAACCTGTTGGTTTTAAGGATGTAGGAAGACTCCATGGTTCACAATGAGGGGGAAAATGCATTTTGCTTTTGAACTGAAAATAAAATTATCCATGGAAACATTATTTATTTCTGTCACTGAGACTGACTGATATTTCAGGAATGTTGGTCCTGAGTCATTTTCATAGGCATTAGACTGTACACTTCTAGAAGTCTATTCATTAGTGAGGATATGAGAGCTTGGAGATGAATAATCAGCTCCACCTGATGGAGTACTGATACAGGAAGCCATTCTTTCAGTTGAGTTTCCCATATTTTCCTGTGATACTTCTGTGCTGTTACTCATTCCATGTAGATAAGGAAGTTAACTGGTTAATGAAATTGTTCTCTAGTTGTGTGTCTTCATGGGGAAGTGGAATAGATATTTTTTGTGGTGAATATAAGATGCTGATTTTGATAATTAACTGAAAACTGGATAAGATAAAATAACAAACTCGGATATATGCCTATTCCTTGAGGTGCTGTGGATGTGTGCTATGTATCTGGAACTGAAAAAGAGCCACTTTTCATTCTTCAGTTCATGAGTTATTTGTTTTCCAAGAAGGGCAAAGATTTGCTGTAGGATCAAGTAGAACTATTTCACATTGTAAGCAGGAACCCTCATCAAGCTGTGCAGTAATCTGTTCCTTCTATAATTTGAGAAGGAACTCTAGCAGATTATAAACTATAATATCAATTAAGACAGTTCAGTGTGACTAATAGATATTTGGTTTAGAAAATTTTTTCAGAGTGAGATATATGATGTATCTTTCATAAGATCCTTCATAATCCTTCATGATATTGTCTGCTAATTTATCAAATATGAAGAAATTAACCCCCTGGAAAGTAACTCAAGTACATTTTTTTGTTGTTGTTTGTTTCTAAGAGTTTTAGCTAAGCTTGGTCTATTTCTGTGTTTTTCATGGCAAGGCTTGTGACATGTTTATATTTAGTTACCAGAAAAATAAAACATCCATCTGGTGGTCCTTCCCAGTATTAATTTTCTTGCTATTATGAGCTCTTTCTTAATACTAACCAAACCCAGGAAATCCCAGGAAATTATTTTTGAGACTATTTTTATCCCTGATTCACTTTTACTAGGATCGTACTATTACTATCATGAATGTAAGAAGTCTGATAATCAAGCTGCTTATGGCTTATGTTGTGGCAAGCTGAGAGGAAAATAATGTAGCATGCATCAAGACTTCACTGGTCATACTGAAACAAATGACTTACTGCGTATAATCAGCTAACTCAAAATACAACAAGGCACAGAGAGATTGAGGTCAGACGTGCTAGGATGAAATTGGGATCTTTCTGATGTGCGCCTGCATTGGCGGAGAGCTGTCATGCTAAATATGAACCAGATACACTGGCATGGGGAACAATATTTTTTCTTGTCATTTTTTAATGGCGTGGAATAAAAATTAGGAAATTAGAGTTAAATCATAAGAATATCTCAGTGCAATCTATGGTTATTTTATGTGTAAAGCAGCATTAAACTGATAATCCTGATTCACATCAGTTAAAATGCGAAATTGTTCATGCGATCATATAAATGTTAAATGATATGTGTTAAAGTCTTTTGTCTGAGGCCCTTGTAAAGCATGCAGCTTAATGTTTTAGCATATTTATGAAATATATGCTTAAAAAGTTGTTTCAGAGCTGTGTACTGCACTAGATAGTACTTTCTTTCCATATTGTTCTAATAGTAGGACAAAGGTAAGTTTCAATTGCTTTCCTATCTATTTATCTAGAAAAGCCTTTGGCAGTATGGGAGCTTCTGCTTCATTAATACTAGTAGAAGCCAAATAGGACTTTTAAGTACCTCAAGGAAGTAATATACAGGATTTCTATCCAGACTGTGGCAAAATGGCCTGTGCTTGATTGACTTTAGATGAAAGCTGACAATGATCTAAGAAATGGAGATCATTTTGCAGTTACAGTAGGGCGATGCTTTACAGAACTATCTTGATAGCAGGGACAAGAAACTTCACTACATCTGAAAACTGCATGTTTGAGAGCATCCTGTCTTTCACATAGTCCCCTTACCTCTGGTGAGAGGCAGGAAGGAAATGGGAGGAAATGCTGCATGTCTGTTCCCAGAAGGATACTGAACATCTACTTTATATTACATTTACTTTATATTAAGTGTTAAGGCAAGACTGATAATATTTCCCTTTCTTTGGGAATTCATTAGTTTTTACCCTGATGGAACAACAATTTTAAATATATTTTTCCATGAGTAGTTGCACAATGGACAAATTCGATTTAGTGTCTGTATAATATCTGCAAGCAGAATTTCTTCATACTTGAACTAAGGGATATTTTCTTTCACAAATTTAGTTAATATAAGCTTTTTCTTTTGAAGGAGCACCTACACAGCCAATATTTCACTTGACATAAAAGCATACATAGCATCACATCATGTTCATAAAAGTATGAAAAATACTGTCAATACCCTTCTTAAGCATTAGCTGAAAATTACAGAGCTGTTTGCCTTTTCATATCATGAACTTTATCATGACTGTGTACTTTTTGGCCAGGCTGATGTAATGAGTTTTCAGCAAAGACTGGCTGTGCTAGCCTGAAAAGTGTAATGTGAACACAGGTTGGGTGATGGTGGCAGTCCAAGATGCTTCATCCTCATGAGGGTGGATGTTGCAAGTTGCAGAGTTTGCACTGAACAGTTTAGGCTCTAATTCATAGGTCTGTGCTGTTCCTAGCTCATACTGAAGTTGTTCTGTGATGAAATAGGGGTATCTACCTTTCTTCTACCAGTTTACACTGTGATCAGATGATACAGATTTGTGCTATGGGATACTGTAAGTGGAAGTACAATTGTTTGGGTCACCATTTGGCAGAGGAAGAGAACATATGTTAAATACCTTTTGAAGTTATAAGCTGATAGAGACCGTGGTTATAGGTAGAGTTAATAATGGCTGTACTGGTGGTAGAGTAACATAACAGCAATGAAAATAAGTAATTGTGGCAAGAGTAGATTCTAGCATATATTTCAACAGCCGCTGAGCCTTAACAAGTGTTTTTAATAAGTGAATAAACTGGCAGAAACAGCATAGAATGAAGTTGGGTTTACTACTTTTTTTTTTTTTTTTTTTTTTTTTTTTTTTTTTTTTTGGTTAGGCTGTATAGTGTTTCCCAGACTGGGGTAAAAGCTAAGATTTATATCAAGTGACATAGCTCATGCGCCAGCAACGCATCAGCAGAGCTTTTGAATCTGACTGTACAGAGATTTAAGAAGCAAGATGCGGTGTATTCAGGTTGATATGTTAACTCAGTATGTGTAGAGGAAGCATGGAAAAGCTTGTCTATGTAACAGAAGATCCACAAGATTCCTAAGTTGTCAGTTTGACCTGAATAAAACAGTTCTCATTACTGTACTGTACTTTTCAGAATATGAAGGTTATGCATAGCATTGCGTCTCAGCTTTATGATTTCAGAGCAGGCATTATTTGCATTAATGTCGTCTTGAACATAATAAAGCCCTTGACATTGATGTAGTTTATTTGACCATTTCAGTTTGAATTAAAATTTAAATGTTTTTTGAAAAGTCAGAAAAATCTAAAAAGTAATCAGCAAAAGTACTGTTATGGAATTGACTCTAGCAAGCAGGAGGTGATATTTTTATATCCTAAATATCAAATACATCCACAGATGCTTGACAAAAAAAGGCATTTCTTTAACGCAAAAGCTGAGTTTGCTGAAACAAAGATAGAAAGCTTTCCATCAGCACATGAAGATGATGAACCAGCATGTTCCCTAGTAGGCCAGAAACTCAAAAGCAGTGAAATATGTTTCATACTGAATGAGCTTAATTTGCACAGTAACTTAAACTTTAAATATAGTCAGGTCTGTTTCAGTCACGAATGAAACCACTGGTTTTGTTCGCTAGATCTGACACCGTTCAGTAGTGACATGGAAGCTGCTTTGAAATGGTCTATTTTCAGTTTATGTGGAAAGAGGTCAAAAATACTTACGCCTTTTTCTGGGTTTTGCGAGTGTATTATAAAAGTGTGTATAATACCCCTATTCCATGCATACAGATTTGCAGCTGATGATGAATTTCTTATCTGTTGAGACTCTGGAGCAAAACTGACAGTAGCATGTCTTGTATGGAACATCTGGCCCAAACTTTTTGCTTTGTACTGTCTTTAACAACAAGTATAAAACATGATACAGTTTTTACAGCCACCATTTTTTTTGTTAATGGAGAACATAATTATGAAGTTATTCCAGAAATCAACTGGAGGGCTTTGTAACACTGGAGACCTGGACAAAGTACCTGGTCAAATACCAAGTAATAGATAGTGTTTAGCTCTGCAACTAACTCAGAAAATAGGGCTTGCTGAGACAGTTCCCATGGAAGTGGAAGAGGGCTTAACATTTGGGTTTGTACTCCTTTCCAGGACTGGCGTGTATATTTAGTATACAGAGGTATTAAAGAGTGTAGTTCCTGGAATGTTACAGGCCTTCCTTGACATTATCCAAGGTACTTTGAACGTTTTGAAATTGTCTTAAATCTACAGCTCCTGTAACAAAACAGACATCAGGTCGTCTGGATATAGGATGATTCTTTGCCTGTCAGCATTTGTAGAATAGAGCAAAACAACTGGTGCCTGCTCCTTCTTCAGAGCAGGTTTGTGCAAGTAGGCATTTGTGTGGGCATTTAAAGGGTAACACTTTACAGCAGTGTCAGTGAAGCTCGTTTACCCCACAAAGTCCATCCTCATTTTCTTGGTTATGAAGAAGGAATAGATTTCAGATTTCAATGTTGATCTTAAATACTTTGGTAATCATAAGAAGCTTTTTTTCCTAAAAAGAGAAAGTCAAGTGGTTTACTTACCCAAAACAGGCCATAGTTAGTGTTAAAGAAACATCTAAGGCAAGAGATTATTTGTTCTGAGCATGATTTGCTGAATATCATGTCTCCTGACCTTTGATCAGATGAGCATTATTGGAGATTAATTGGATCAATGATGGCATATGACATACTTCAAGTATCCGTACAGAAAGATTTATGCTTATATCTAATTATAGGAGATTAGTACCTGTAGATATAAAATGTCAAATCTACCGTGCATACTTAGTCCTTTCCAAACATCTGTTCAATGAGATCTGAGGTTGTTGTTTTGTGTATCCTGAGGGTTTTTTGAGGTGAGTCTACATTTGAAAAACAAAATTTAAAAGGCCATTAAGGAAATTAATAGTTGAATGTGGGTAGGACATTTGAGATTTCACTTGTAAGATTGAACAAACACTTGGTCTGTAATTTGTCCAGAAACAATTACAGTGACATTTGTAAATAGGTATATGTCTGTTTTGCTCTAAAAGCTGAGATAAAACCTGTTCTTCGTAGGTTAAAGGCTGAGAGGTATGATCTAAGAATATGACAAAGGAAGCACAGGGGCTTGAAAAAAAGAACTGATCTGTGTACTTGTGTGATTCAAGAACTGAAATTATTTTCATGACTTCTAGTATTTAGGATACAGTTGGGCTACTTTTTTTTTTTTTCCTGAATGAGAGTTGCATGGAGACCTTTTTTTCATAGTGGGCATTAGCACATGTAATATTTTGTTGTCATACAGGACCTGAGAAGTTAACTTCTTTAGAGAGTCTCAGTGTGTAACATACAACAATATGCTTCTGCTTTACTCCTTTTTCCCCACCCTGCACTAGCTGATGTTTCATCTTGTCTTGAGAAAAGAAAGCCATGACATCTTTTAGTTTATGGCCCGCTTTTTCTCTGTGTAATAACTCACATGGCACTTCTTTCATCCTTTCTCTGACTTTCCTTACTTCATCGTAAGTCTTGAAACAGAGACCAGTTGTTACTTTCCAAAGATGATGCTGCTTTAGGCCTATCACCAAGCATAGTGAATGATAAAACCTAAGAATGGACATTGGCCAATAAGTATCTAGTAAGTGAATCTTAACTTTATAATGTATATTGTTTCTGCTTATCATGATGCTGTAACCTAGGTAGTTTAGTAATCTGTTTTAACTTTTGTGCAACCTAGCTGTGAACATGAACTCAACATCACCTTTGTGGGTCTGTCCCCCAATTTTAAGCCAAAGTTCACATTACCTAAACAGTATTTCTTAGAAACTACTTACGAATAGTAAAGCCTCAGAATTCAAATATCAAAGCATGGATTATTAATTGCATTAAACTTCTACATTCATAAAATGTTACGAAGTATAAGTATACAGTGAACAATACCTAATGAGGTCTTAATCTCCAAGATGCCTTTTCCAAAAGTCACATGGAATAAGATTCTGTATCTGTCATGCTTTTGTTATTGCATGTCATCATAAAGTGGATATTTTGAAGCAATGTTGTTTCAATATTTTATAACATCACTGTGGAAATATTTTTTTTCTTTGTTCACATTCTAGCAAGTAAATGAGCCAGTTCTTTTTAATAAAGGAATTACATATAATATATGCAAGAGTTTTTTTAAATTTGAGAAAGTGTTAAAACTGGTAGTCGCACCTATTGCAAGCCATATATTTCCTATTTAAATAACAGAATACTGATTTCTGTTGCAGTTTTCATCATTTTGATTGCTTTCTAACCTCTGAGTGGAAAAATTGTAACAGACTTTGTTGTCTGTGTGCAAGTAGTTAGTAATAAACATACAATTATGTACTTTTGTAGCTTTATTTCTTTACATCCTAGAGTATCGTTTCCTGTGTTTTCAAAGGTATTCTGTGCATTTTTGACTGTTATCATTACAAATGAAATATTTTCCATTATTGTGTTTCTAAGGGTACAAGTTTAGTCATGTCCATGCATACTCTCAGACAACTGAACTATTTCCAAGATTGTCTTTTAGAATATCAACAAAGTGAATCTTCAATTGTTTCTTTGTTCTAACTCATCAGTGTGACTCATTAGAATTATTCTGATCAAAACCAGTTAATTCACATCTTGAATTTAAAGCTTATATTCCTTCGTGTTTTAAAACTCTTACTTAAAAGCAATTACAAAATGTAGTGGTGATGTAAGGCATGAGATGCTTAAAATTAAAGGACCAAACTGCTTGCAAGAAACTGTCATGTAGGAATAATTAGTGGTTTCCTAAAAAATCCAGAACTAAGCTTTACATCTTTCTTCCACACACTCCATCTCAGTCCCCTTCCAATGCTTCTTTGACTATCCCTAACACGATTCACCTAGGAAATCAAATCTCTGTATGACATAACTTTGTATTCATAAGTTATTTTCATAGCTGCTATTTAACGTAGTAATTCAGTAATAGACATAAAATATAATGGAAGCCAGGAGGGTTATATGTAGTAAAAGGTAGATACTCCCCAGTGTGACTGACAGTTTGCTCATTATTGAAAAAGGTGCTGTATCACTGAGACTATTAGTAGTTTCAGCTTCGTAACTCTTTGGAGAAAAGAGCGCTGAAGAATTAGCATTATATCAGTCAACACTCTGTCCAAATACTCACTCCATATTGGTAGTTCAGCAGACAATTAGTACTTTGACTTCAACCTGACTAATGCTTTTCATAACTGCTTTCTAAATTAATAGTAACAGCTCAGTTTTAGCCCTGTTTTCTTAGTCTCTTTGAAATAGCTGCACCATTTAATTCATGTGCTGGTATTCTTATGGTCAGGGAACATATAAAGGCACTAATCACAAAGACATCTTTATTTTCTCTCCTAACTTTGCATCCCTCTAGTCTTGTTTGCTAACTTCCTTTTTTTGTCTTTGGTAACTTTGGAACAGGTTCCATTATTGTACACAGAGACTTCTCTCCTTTCAAAACCTGCTAATACTAAAATGCTTTATAGAACTGATGACTTCTTGTTGGATTAATGATCGTCAAACTAATGAGTGACATCTGTGTTCAACACTGTATTACGTTGAATTCTAATATGGCTCTGGGTTTAGAGTTCTGAGATTTGGAATGCATCTATTCATATTCAAAATCTATATCCCTCTGTACTGAAGTTTCTTTAAATTATCTTAGACTCATAGAATGGTTTGGGTTGGAGGGAACCTTAAAGACCATCTAGTTCCAACCCCCCTGCCATGGGCAGGGACACCTTCCTCTAGATCAAGTTGCTCAAAGCCCCGTCCAACCTGGCCTTGAACACTGCCAGGGAGGGGGCAGCTACCACTTCGCTGGGAAATCTGTTCCAGTGTCTCACCACCCTCACAGGAAAGAATTTCTTCTTTATAGCTAAATTAAATCTACCCTCTTCCAGTTTAAAACCATTAGCCCTCATCCTATCACTACCCTTCCTGATAAAAAGTCCCTCCCCATCTTTCCTGTAGCCCCCTTTAAGTACTGGAAGGCCATTATAAGGTCTCCCCAGAGCCTTGTCTTGTTCAGGCTGAACAACCCCAACTCTCTCAGCCTGTGCTCATAGGGGAGGTGCTCCAGCACCCTGATTATCTTCATTGCCCTCCTCTGGACCTGCTCAAGGAGGTCCATGTCCTTACACTGGGGGCCCCAGAGCTGAACATGGTACTGCAGGTGGGTCTCATGAGAGTCAAGTAGAGGGGGAGAATCGCCACCCTCAACCTGCTGGCCATAATTCTCTTGATGCAGCCTAGGACACAGTTGGCTTTCTGGGCTGCAAAAACACATTGCTGGCTCATATTCAAGTTTGCATCCAGTAATACCCCCCAAGTCCTTCTCAGGGCTGCTCTCAGTCCACTCATCCCCAGCCTGTATTTGTGCTTGGGATTGCCCTGACCCATGTGCAGGACCTTGTGCTTGTTCTTGCTGAACTTCATGAGGTTTGTACGGGCCCACCTCTCAAGACTGTCAAGGTCCCTCTGGATGGCACATCCCTTCCCTCCAGCGTGTGGACCACACCACACACCTTGGTGTCGTTGGCAAACTTGCTGAGGGTGCACTCCATCCCTCTGTCCATGTCACCAACAAAGATGTTAAACAGCGCTGGTCCCAATACCGACCCCTGAGGAACACCACTTGTCACTGCTCTCCAGTTGAATATCTAACCCTTGACTGCCAACTCTTTGAGTGTGACTATCCAGCCAATTCCTTATCCACCACGTGGTCCATCCATGAAATCCATGTCTCTCCAATTTAAAGACAAGGGTGTCCTGTGGAACGGTGTCAAAAGCTTTCCACAAGTCCCAGTAGATGACGTCAGCTGCCCTTGCCTTATCCACTAATGCTGTAAACCATCATCAGAGGAGTGTGTCACCCTTAAGGTATCCTTATCAGCCCTCTGTTTTTCTGTTAAGATTTCCCAGGTAGCTATGCTTTGTCCCTTTTCATTTGCTAGATAACATTTTCTAAGGACAATTCATAACTACATTTGTTTTGGATTCACCTCTTCCTGCCTTACTCTGGTACTCCTTTGTTAAATAATTATGAATTCAAGCTAAAAATGATCAAACAGAATCTGAATTTGCCTGTTGCTGACTACTGCAGAACAAGTGTGATCTTCAAATTTAATTTCTTTAGAAGTTCTCACTTTCTGAGCAATGAGTCCTACAAATTGTTTTCTGAATACCTTCAAAGATGCAGTCTTTTCTTTCCCTTTCCACTTTTGTCCTGCTATGATTCAATTGTTGCAACATCCTTCTCTCTGACCTTTGGAAATTCAATATTCCTTTGCTCTCAGATAGATTCAGGTCTTACTTCAAAGTTAATTTCCTGCCCTATCACTTTGCCCATCCTTTACATACCTCCGCTGACTCTCAGGTTAAGTGTGTCTTTGAACTCGAACAGAACCAAAAGCGCTCTCCCTGCCAGCTCCAGCTTTCATCCAATTCTTGTATTACAGATTGAATTTAGTAGTACACCTTCCTACTTCAAAGTTAAACTTTATGCCATTTCTCTGCCTGCTTTTAGGCATCATCGTAGCCCACTGCTGCTGCATTCCTCAAATCTAAATTTTAGGTCTTTAGTTCCTACTATCATGAACCGTAGCACTAATTCAGAAGCTATTCTTATCAGTAATAGTTACTTTGATGCCTTTGACCACCCCTTGCCTTCCACATTCTAATGCATAGTATGCTAGATCTAGCAGAAAATGTATCTCCTCTTTGGTTCTTGCAGTTCTTACCCAGATCCTACCCAAAATATAGCTCAGTAAGATTCAAGTCTGAAAATACCAAAGAGGAGGGGTGACCGTAATTACTGTAAGAACTGGACCAGTTTAAACCACTCTCAACAGTGAGTGCAGAATAATTGTTGTTGACTGGATTCCGTGCTCAAATTCTAGTTCTGTCCTTAAAGCTGACTTTCACTGTAGTACAGGAACTCGGATATACCGTAGAATGAACTATAAGACATTTGTTCTTACTCTATCCTTCACCCATTCTGCAAGGATCCAATGTTATCTTTTAGTTTCCAGATCTAGCTGATGAGCACAGAAAATCCAGAAATATCTGTAAGATATTTACTCTTGCCATTTAATGCCTCATCTCATTCCTGATACTTCTTGTCCACCAATAAGTCTTTCTCTTCAGGCTCTTACTTTATTAAACTCTGATCCTGGTCTTTACCCAAACAGTAGCCTAGTGGCTCTGTCAGTCCTAGTCTAAACTGGTCTTTTGCAACAAAGAACAGCCATATTAGCCTCTCATGGGACTGCTAGTGAGCTTAGCTTTTACATACTTGAATTCCTGCTCTTAGCCTAGCTTTATCATCACAAAGCATACATGCCCTCCTTACTAGACCAGCAGTTAAGTAAGTTCTTTCATTATAATTATTAGTTAAAGTTCAGCAATGACCTTGAGCCTAAACAGCCTTAACCCTAATCTTTGCTGTAGGAGAAGACACTTTTGCAAGAACTGTCACAGGGGAAGACTACTCAGTTCATGTAGCTTAAACCAAAGTCAGGATCAAAGTGCTTTATTAATTCACTAATAATAGATAATAAGCAGTAATCTGTGAAGTATGCATTCAGGATTAATATCAGCGTTACAGCAAATAAATCACAATTAGACAACTACAAAAAGAGGTTTCTAAATGCAACCTCCAAAGTTTCAATTGTGCTTCCAGGCATGCATGCATGTTATGTGTACAAAGCTCTGCATTCCTGCACCTCCCCCCTCACGGTAATATGGGTTATGAGCACACACAATCTATTCTGGCGGTGCAGGTTCTCATACATGCACAGATCTCTTGTTGGAGATGTAGGTACTGCATGCAGCTCTATGTGAGCTCCTGCAGCTCCCTACAACCCACTGACCCATATGTTGACAAGAAAGCCCCGTCATGAGGTCACAGATGCACAAAGAGATGTGAGTCCCTACTAAGTGCATTCCCCTAGCTGGGGACAGGCTAGTCACAGTGTCTGACAGGGAGGCTGGTCTGTCTGGCCTAGATGGAGTGATGCTGGGCAAGGTGACTTCCATTTGTATCAAACTGAGTTTTGATTTCTTCTGTTCCAGTTCAAACTCTCTCCCAATTAGAAATTTTCATGCTGCTTTTATACACCAGGGTAACTTTGTTTCAAAAGTCACTGAAGTTTTTTATTGAATCACGGAATGGTGGAGGTTGGAAAGGGCCTCTAGAGATCATCTGGTCCAATACCCAGGCTCAAACAGGGCCACTGAGAACCAGTTGCCCAGGACCATGTCCAGATGGCTTTTGAACAGCTGCAAGGATGGAAACTCCACCATCTCTCTGGGCAACATATTCTAGTACTCAGTCACCCTCAAGGTAAAAAAGTGTTTCCTGACATCCAGAGCGCACCTCCTGACAAGATCCTGGCTCCATCCTCTTTCCACCCTCCAGGCAGTTAGGTAATTATAGACATTGATGAGATCCCCCAGAGCTTTCTCTTCTCCAGGCTGAACAGTCCCAGCTCTCTTATCCTTTCCTCATAGGAGAGGTGCTCCAGTCCCTTCATCATCCCCATGGTCATTTTCTGGATTCCGTCCATGTCTCTCTTGTGCTCTCTCTCTCGCTCTCTCTCTCCATGTCTCTCTTGTACTGAGGAACTCAGAACTGAACACAGTACTCCAGGTGTGGCCTCACCAGAGCTGAGCAAAGGGGAAGAATCACCTCCCTTGATCTACAGGCTCCTGTAAAGCTGTTGAATCAAGCTAATGATTGTCCTCCTCTTTAACATGTCCTGTTGGGGCCTGATAATAGTCATCTTTTTTAGTATGATCATTTGGGTCAAGCATCCTTCAGGAAGTTTAATGTAATCAACATACGTATACATACACAGTATTTACACTCACAGTCATATCTTAGCAGGTGGTGTTGTCCAGACCATTCACTAAGGGTGGACACTAAAATCTATAAACTCTTCATTGTTGCTGACGCCAAGTATCATTTTTTACTGAGAGATTTGCAGGACCCAGTAATTAACCTAGTTCTTCAGCCTACTTTGTATTCTTTTCTGAACTCTAATTATAAACTTAATACTAATCCTTTCCAAACAAAAGCCCAGTGTCCCATAATGGGTAGAGAACTAACTGTTCACTGTTACAGTTCTCATCCTAAACCTATGAGCAATATCCGAGGCTTTCAGTGCCTCTGAACACTGTACTAGTGATAGTAAATCTTTCTGATACTTGATATATTTGTTTTTAAAAGCATAGATGCTTCCATTTGTCTAGATCCATTAGTTGTTTTCCATTGTTTGTTCTGTTTGTTGGTTTTCTCTTACTTCTACTGCATAAACAGGGTTCATATGGTTGCTTAGTTTTCTAGGTCTCCATTTAACCAATGAGAATTCTATTACAGCTCTTCTGTAAGCTGACACTTTTTGGTGCAGCTTTTATGGCAGCACTATACAACTTCTGTCATTTCCGATGCTGGAGACTTATCTGACTTTTAACATTGTGTGTGGCAGTTCCAGTCACTCCTCTCTACTTCTTTACAAAATACAGAGAAAGTAGAAGTTGG
Source organism: Athene cunicularia (assembly GCF_003259725.1). Taxonomy (NCBI): domain Eukaryota; kingdom Metazoa; phylum Chordata; class Aves; order Strigiformes; family Strigidae; genus Athene; species Athene cunicularia. The sequence goes on from NW_020799097.1 coordinate 21,521,212, forward strand.
TATGTTGAATGTGTTGCTCATTCAGATTGCTTTTTAAATAACCAAAACTACAGCCATGCATTCTAAAGGTTGCACAAAAATTTTAGTAAGAAAGACTATTCAGTTTCAAGGCAAAATATCTCTCCCTAAACAATCAAATTTTCCTATGGTATGTTGCATCCCAACAGAAGCAATGTTATAACCTTTCAGCTTCAAAAGAAACCAGACTCACAGCCCATTCACCAAAGTAGAGATTTAGCAGAAAGTGCATAATATATGGACAGTCGACAACAGGGTTACCCTGTAGGTCATAAGTACCCTTGATCACATGGCTCATTGATGGTGACAGTTGAGTCAGGGCTCCTTTTTTGAAAGCTCTTTAATACGATTCTGTCTCTCAACTCAGATTTAGTTTTTGAGAATGTAATAAGCTGAACCCAAAATGATGTGAAATGCCAGTTCTTCTCTAAAAAACAGTCTTAGAATCAGCCTATGGGTTTACTACTATTTTACAGATTCGTATTAGAATGTGAAACTAGTGGCTATCCCTACTAGTAAATTAAAATGTGAAGGCATGGAACCAAGCACTATAACTCAGTTACCTATGTGGTTGTGTTGTTAGAAAGTTCCTTGGCATTATTGCAGCTAGCACTTTCCCACATAATTCATAGATGTGGTTTAGGAGTTAGTACAGTATAGAAACCAGTAGGTAATTTGGATGTGGCTCTTTTCTTTGGATGGTGAGCATTTACTAGTATGTGTGTGGCCAGTCTATGCCAGTTGGCCTCAAAAGCAAAGGCTCTGGCACCCTTCAGACAGTTAATAGAAATGTAGCCAGTGTATCTGTTCTATAGCAACCTTCTAGAGATTGCTTTCATTCTGTGGTAAATGTGCTGTAATTAACGATAGATTTAACGTTCTTTCATTCACTCGGGCTGGTACTGCAGCGCACCCAAGAGGCCATAAATTCACTCTAGTTTGTACCTCATCAAGCCCTTAATCCATAGCAGCAATCCTTAACGAAAAGTTCAAATCATTATGATATATAAAGGTGAATAAAAATAAAAGGATATTGTGGTCAATTAAAGGATATTTGCTATCAAGCGTATGCTATAACTATGTATGCTAGAGCACTGAATATGTATGCTGGCTGTTGCTCTCAATGATCTTCAGCCAGAATTTCTGTATTTCTGTTTTGACCACTGTGTTTGTAGAAGTGTGCTGCGTGTATTCAGATACCATTAATTAAGGATTTTCCACAGTGTAATTTGTTTTTATTCCAGTGTGCATGCTCATAAATCTCAATGATTTCAGTATCGTATGCTGTATGTAGCACTGTAGCACCATCTTGTGTGAGCTGCAAATGTGGATTCAATACATGCATTCAGCAATCTTCATGTTGACTATAACAACCTTATTTAAAACCCTTTTATGTAAAACTGAAATCAAAAAACAATAATGTGAAATAGTTCCTCTTTATAATATATGTGGTAGATTTCATAACAGTGTATTCATTTAAGATAACTTTTTGATGATCCATATAAATATGAGGCATGGGATGCTGCAATCTAGAGGCAATAAATATGCATTTTATCTGTTTTATGATGCTACAAAAATACAGAATTAAAGCATAGATATTAGAATCTTTGAGAAATAAATCTATAGTATGGGAAAGAGTTGCTAGGGAAAAGTAAGAATTGTTATGAAATAGCTGACAAGAATAAAGCTGGAAAATGCTTCTAAGTAGTAGCAGGTGGCAAATGGGCAAGGACACAGAACTCTGTTAATATAAGCTCTAGTACTTTGAGATTTCTGTTTGGAAAGATACACATGCACAGGGGCAAATAGTGCAAAGGTAGATGCATAAAACAATCTTGTTTGTATGACAGAGCAGTTATTGGAGGCATGGTTGTGGTGCATCAAATGCACTGCTATACTTTAATGTCTCACATGCAGTTCTTTTGTTCCACCTTTTAATGCTTTAATTTCTGTCTAGTTTCCCTTCATTTTTCTTCCTACTTTTACTGAGTGAATTTCAGTATACTCCATAGTTTGTGTAGGAATTATAGTCTTAATGCAAGTTCAGCTATGGAGGAGGTGACTGACTTGCTGCCATTGCTACAAGTCCAGCATATTGAAGTGCTGGTGACAGTTCTGTTGAATGTAATGAAAAGAAGCTCTCACCATCACTTTCAGCACTTTGGGCAGTTATAAATATATAGTAACTCTAATTCTTGAATGATAATCCATTTGAACATTTAGGTGATGGAAACACATATGGTTAAGAACCCAAAATATAATAATTTGTAGCCTTCATCATAACTTATAAAATGTACTTTAACCCATGTGTGCTGTCTGAATGTGGCACAAGGGTAAAACACCCCCTTTTCATGTGCAACTCAGTCATAACTGTTTTCATGCTTTAGCACCTAAAGTGTCCTGAGCCACAGTATTTTCTTACTATTCTTCAATTAAAAGTAGGAGTAAAATTCAAAGTGTCTTTTACTTTTGTGGGTTTTGCTATGATTTCCTCAATCAAAATAGCTTCTAACCACATTTTGCATGGGAACATATCATCCTGACTGCATCAAATGCTTGAATTCTTGGAGAAAGATCATGTAATTGCTGAATAATCTGTCAGGGTTTCAAGTATGAAAGTAAAAAAGATATTTAGAAAAGCTTTTTTTGGTAGGAGTAACTGGTGGAGATAAGGACCTGATAAACATGGCTATTCTCATCTGGATTTGTTTTCACATCAAAGGAAATAGTGGTCTGTGACTTTAGATCATGAATATAGATATCAGGAGAGAGACTGATCAAGGAAGACAGCATTTGACTTCTCTGCAACCAACACTCTCCCAGCATGTGGCCAAATATTTTTGTATTAAACTTTGATAGTTTAGCAAATGCAGATCATGAAAGGGAAGAACTGTGCTATGGAATGAACATAAATATTGACAGATGCTGGCAAAAAAAATCTCTGCTGTCTATGCATACATTTGTTGTCCATTATTCTTCTCCGTCCTATTTTGTATTTGTTTGCGTTTGTGAGGCTTGGGGGGAAATGATTTTTTCTCTTTTCTTTTGAAGTGATAAAAGCAACTAGAAGAGAAGTTCTGTGGGTATCAGTTGTTGACAACAGACTGCCAAAAAAAAAAGTTCTGTCAGTGCTTCTTTCACCATCCTTTTGGCTCTCTACTTGCAATGCATAGACTAAGAAGAGGCTGGGTTTCCCCTTTTGCAACACAGTTTTGGCAGCAAGCAGGTGCAGCTAATGCTAAAAGCCTTTAATCTTGCATGCTTGAGCATGTGTGCAACCATCATGTCCTTATGATCAATAGACCCTGAAATCTCCCCCACCTGACTGTGTAAATGTTTCCTCTTAACTAGTCTTCCACTGCACTGTCTGTTTTTCACTTTTAGATGCGTTCATGGGGGGGAATTTAACTGTTTGCTAAATCAACATTAAACAAACGCAACTACCTCGTATAGTTCGGACAGTTAAAGGAATTGAGAACAAACATAATTATTAGCAAATTGAAGATACTTAGATTAAAAGTTCAACAGTAATAAACATTGAGATATATTGGCTAAAAAATTGTCAAAAGGAATGGAGGCTGGATAATAGTATCCAAGACTTTAAACTAGATCAGAAGACTGATGACTCCAATCCCAGCTGAGGACTGAAAGAGTTATGTAAGAGACTGGTGGAAAGAGAATAAAAGCCATTTGTATATGCGGTCTGAAATAGCGCTGTGCAAGCCAAGTCACTTCCAGTACATCAAACCATAATCAGTTCTTTCCACTAGCACATCAAATCCTAGACACTGCAGACTCTCTGAGAAGAGTGGAAGTGCTGGGAATATTTTGTATTTTACCATTCTACATTCTGAGTGTTGATAAAAAAAGTAAAAATCTTTGCTTTACGTTTTGCAGTTTCTATGAAGAAACTGTCCCAGAACACCCACCAAAACTAAACCCAGAAGTGGTTCTGTTCAGGAATCTTTCAGGAAGCACTCGCATGTTCTTCAACACACCACTTTTGATCACACCGTGTCTGACTGTATGAGGCATACAGAAAAACCTGCTTATCTTCACTTTGTATAGAATACCACTTTATTAAGTAGACTGTGCTGATAGGCTAGAATCCAAATTTGACTTAAATAAGAATGTAGTGGAAGTGGAGGATTTTTTTCATCAATGGTTTATATACTCAAATTATTCTGGTGTCTTTATCGCTGTTTTCTACTGTGATTTAAGAATATTATATTAAAGGACTTCCTGTATGTGCAGTTTCCTAATTTTTTTATTTCATTTCTTTCACTTCAGGTAACTCTTGGAGTAATCCAGTAGAAGTAACAGCACTTTATTCGTTCGAAGGACAACAGCCAGGTGACTTGACATTCAAAGCTGGAGACAAAATCACAGTCACAACCAAAACAGATTCCCAGTTTGATTGGTGGGAAGGAAGAATAGGAGGACAAACTGGCATCTTTCCAGCCAATTATGTTGCCATAAGTAACAGCTAAATTTGTATAGAAGAAAATGGTGGAGCAATAATATATTTACACTGAAAAACATATTTTAACTTTTCAGATTCTATTAAATGAGATTCCTATCAAGACTATTCTAACACAAAAGAGAAATGCATTAAATGACCTTAACTTTCTCCTGAACTTATTTCTTAAATAAACAGTAGGTGATAGTCAGTTTATGACGAAGTTTTATTTTTGAGCAAGTTGCAATATAAAAATTTGTGTCTAGTTTCAATTTTGTCTTGCTGTATGGATTTTTTTTATATGAGGGGAAAATTACAAAAAACTTAAGACTAGACATACTGAAAAAATACTGATTTCTATTAAATTATAATTTATGGTCTCTTTCTATAATAAATACTCTCAAATTTGCTTCAAAGCATCTCTGAGTTGGAGTTCTTTACTTTTACTAAACACAGATATTTTTTTGCAGGTATGGAAGAAGAAATTACCCTTGTATGTGATTTAAAAAATTACTTTAGGCATTGCAGTTTCTCTTAGTAACTACTTTAGGTCTGGTCCCCAATGTTTGTCCTTGTTAGACATACAAAGATCTTTTTTTAAACAACTCTGTAACAGTCAAACAGTTCAGTTTGATAGCTTGTCTTCTGTTGCCCTCATCTTTGAAGAATTTAAGCACTTCTGAAAGTTTGTTTAATAAAATACATGTATAGTCCCTCCCAGAAAATATATAGGCTTATGATGTCCCTTGATTCCTGTAGGAACTTGTTCCCCAGATGGAAAGCAAGATAGAGAAATCTCTGCCTCGTTAACAAGTGAGCTTGCACAACTCTTCCTGCTTCTTCCCAGTTAAGATTTTTTTAATGTTTAAGGAAAGAGCAACATAAATTACAGTATAATCAGAGTAAATTATTAACAGTAAAATAGGGAAGATATTTCTGTAGGATATATGTAGTAGTAATGTATAACACTATCATTCTCAGATTTTCACTTTATTTTGAGCATTTTTGTAAACCAACTTCATTTTACAGATGCAGATATTGACTTGAAAGTTGATGTGACAAAGCAGAGGTGAGAATGAGACTTGGAGTTTTTGAGAACCAGTTTAGTTTCCTTCTTATTGCTGCATATGCTGAATTTGCCTCTTACATGGAGTTAATGCCAAGATTATAATTATACTTCTTCAGTCTAAGCTTTCCCCACTTGAAAATGTATTTTGTTAAGTCCTTGTTTCTTCTAACAAGTGCCATGAGTATCAGATGGAAAATGAGTATGTGTGATCTTTCCAGCAGCCAAGTTGCAGTTGATCTGCTGCTATGATCTTTTAATCTATCAGGTTCTGTTTAAGTTATATGAATGGCAAGGTTAAGCTTAGTATAGATGAAGACTTATCATCATTAGAAGATCATTCTGTTCCACTCATTGGCAAAAGTTTCTGTATTTCTTTCAGACTGGGACACTAATTTTTGATTACAAACTCAAAATGAGACAGAAGAGACTGAAACCATAGTCAAATGTGTTTACTATCTTTCAATGAAAATCCTTCATATTCTTTGCCTCATAGACCAGACAGATGTTTGTGATCTGTCTCCAGACAGATACCACCACCAGATGCATACTGCTTGCAGGTGATTTTTTAGAAAGTATTTTCCAGCCAGTTGGGAAGAGTTCTGTAACCTTATATAGCTGCAGTGGAATTGTTAATGTATGCCTTTAGAAGGACAGTTGTAGCACCTGCCAGTTTGAGGTGAGAAAGCAAATTCTTTGTATTAAGCAAAAAACCACTAAATCATCCAATATCAAGACTCACTGAACAGGATTAATAATAATATCATACACCCAGAAGGTAGGTATGCCATATATTCACAAAGAATCACTCCTGCATTTATTATACCCTGTTGCTGCACTTTAGTTACGCAGTACAAGCTAAAGCAACCAGTGGCACAATTGTGCTGTAGTACTTCACCTCCAGAATGCTGGCTGCTTTTTCCGCCTGTGTACTTGCTTTTGTGTGGGGTTGTTAAAGCTTATTAACTCATCTCAAGTGTCTTCTATGAAACTCAGAATTTATGAATTTGCACAGTAAAATCTTTTTATTGTTTATGTAAATTTGGTTTCTTAGATTGCCTTAGTGGAGTTTGGGGAAAAATGAGGATTATCTAATCCTAAGTGTTCGTGATAGTCTGTAGACTCTGCAGGATAGCACTGATTAAGTACTAAATCTAAGCTGCATTTTGAGAGGGAAATACTAAAAGGGATGTGTATCTTATACCTGGAACATTTCTTTCTTCATCTAAATATAATATAGGAAAGAGAAGGTTTAGTAGATTAGCCTAATGCAAGAAAAGACATTGATTGTCAAAAACAAACCTTCAAGCACTACAGAACTCTACTGGCCGATTCTACATGCCTTAGACACAGGCTAGATCAACCCACGTCAGTGGATTTAGGCTAATTCCAAAAGTTGTCACAGTAAAAGGCAGTCTGCGTGATTTGGTACACTTAAGAGATCTATAAGGAACAGGTAATAATATAGCAGGTTGTCTGCAGGAGATCTAGGAGCAAAAACTTAATAGATATACAGTCACCCAAAAGACACATGTTCTGGTAAGAGGTTTTCTGTGAAAGAAAGTCCAGATATGTGTTCCTTTGCTACAGGACATGTGACCCAGATACAGAAGGGAAGATACTGAAGAAGATGGTGCCTCTAGCACAAAATATTAAATGTGTTTGTAGACCAGCCATGAGGTGCCTGTCATCTGGTTTTTAGTGGGGGGTTGGGAGACTAGATATTTGTAGGACTGTAGTAGAAGAGAAAAAATGAGTTACAGAGCCATTGGGTTCCCTCAAGGGGATACTTAATAAAAGGTACAGAGATTACAAGCAAAGTATTTCTGCTGTGGTGTTGAGCAGGTTCAGATCATCATCGTGCTCTTATAAGTAGTTATCTTCAGCATTTAAAGCAACTATTTTTATTGCTGAAACACAGTTAATCACAAAATAGTAATTTCTCTAAATATAATAAAGGTAATTTCCATATTTATTTTGTTCCTATATATGTTCAACATATCAGGTAACTTAATAATTATTCATCTTAATATTAAATGTTTCACCATCCTAAATAGTCAAAGTAGAATTCTTTCTTGGAGGAAACCTTATGGCTTACCATATTATAGGCTTCAAATTTTGAAGTTCATGATGCCCAGAAATAACTTATTCCATTGTACCTCTAAGCATTTTTCTCAGGATGATTACTGATGGGTCATTGGACTGGCAAATCATGTTGCATGGTGCACTACAAAAAAATCTTCCTTCTGACACGTCTAGCTGGTGTGTGTTCACTAACACATGTACACATACTGATGGCAGGTTTGCAAGAAAGTTTTCACCAACTCTGGCCTTTTGCAAAATATCAATCCATTTGTCTGCTACAAGCATTTGAATGCATCTTCCCTGCTATCTGTGTCTGTTCATCCTTTCAGAAACTGAGATGCTTGCATAAATTTCACAGTTGAAGGGCAAAAAGAATTAAAACAGGTATTTCTCACCCCCAACATGAGTTTGCATCTTGCTTTGTTTCTAGTGGATTTAGAAATATTCCTTGTAGGACTAAACAAGTTTTTCTGAGGTAATCTGAGATTATTAAAGCCTTACCATCTATATCCATTTGTGATAGCTTTCATTGCTTACAACTGGAGAAAGATATAGGGAAGAAGTTAGTCTTGTTCCTCTTTTAGCAGTTTCCATTGTCTCCCTATACTGTATTCTCACCCACCTAATCCTCACCTAAAACCTGAGTTTGAATTAGTTCCTAAGATCCCTCTGTCACCTATAGGAAGACACTTCTGGACTTTAGACTTGTGAAGATGATGGTCACTTCTCCACTGGTCTGATTTTGTTCACTGCATGCAAATTTTTCACATGAGGCTGTTCACTGCCTAATCCACTGTCATTAAATTCTATTTATCCACAATAAAAGCTTACTGGAGAATATATATTGATAGTAACAAGACTAGCTACCAAGTCTATCCAGCAAGAGTTCAGCTCACAGGAATATCCTAGTGCATAGAATCTCATCAGTTTTTGGATTGACTCACTCTCCTTCTGTGTTTTATGTGATTTCAAGTCATACGAGTTTCATCACATCCACCCTTTCCAGAGAATATAACTTCAAAAGACTTGATAATTGTTTTATGTTGGTATTTAGCAAAATTTGTTTTATTTAGCTGACTACAGGGTCTGTTAGTTTTGCAAGGAGAATCCCTTGAAAAAACTCAGAAAAAATCCCCTATAATTATTAAATACACCAAGTTTTACATAATGTTTGTAATGGTGAACAATAATACCTGATGCTTCCAAAATTTTCAATATTCAGAGGTTTAGGCAACCATCTGTCAACAAATTATGTAAATAAGAAAAGTATTCAGCATTTGGTAATGGGACAGGATGGTACATTTCAAACTTTTTAAACCATTAAGATCAGCTTAAAAACCAAGGTACTTATTTTATCCTGGTACTAGCCAAAGATACGAAATGCAGGGGGGAAACAAAAAAGTTTTTTTCTTTCTTACAGGCATTTCATCAGCTAGTTGTCAAGACAGAAACAGTATGCAACTGTTATCAACAGATCTTTCTTCCACATCTATTTCAAGTAATGCACCCACTTTAATGAACTATTTAAAATTGTAGCTATGCTTCTATCTCTTGATGTTAGGACATCATTTTGTCCATTTATGTTCATTTGTGATACTTTCAAGTACATGACTAAAACCATAATTAGAGTGTGATCAGATTCTGTTCTTTGTAATATCTGTTTTGCAAAAATCTGTTAATTTACTAGTAAATTAACTTTAACTCATAATTTTAAAAATAACTTTGGTAATAACTGCAAAACTTTTGATTTTACATTTTCCTCTGTTCTTTTTTTGTTGTTGCAGGCTATTGCTGACCAAAAAGTATTTCTGTTAGGTGTAGGTATACATTTCCACCATGGCTAATATCTCCAGTTTTTCAACAACAAGTAAACACATAATCCCACTCTCCCTTCTCATATCAGGCCAAGCATTCCCATATATTGAACCTTCCACAAAAACATTTCAGGCTGATCTTTCCTGATTAGTTCTTTTGTTTCACTCTTTATGTGTGTGTGCACATACATGCACTGGGTGGTTCTTTTGGATCCATGTATGGATAAAGACCAGCTCAGTCTGACTGAACATCATCTTCAATGATGTTTGTTTTGTTTGCCTTAATAAACTGGGAGTAGTATGTCAGGCAGAAATTCCTCAAGATTGAGTACTGGCATCTCCTTGAAATATGACTGAGTTTCTCCTTTAAAAGCTCAGTAATTTTCTACAGCAGCTCTACTCATGTTTGCACAAGTTTTTAAACCAGATTACAAATTGTGTCAAATTTTTACGGTCTTAAATCCATACTGTATACTTTTCTACCAATTCTATTTGTAGCTTATGCCTATAGGATCATAAGGAAGACAAAAATAGTTGTTTATGTAGCCTTTGCAGTAGATCTTTAAAAGAATTGTCTCATCTAAAGGGAGCTGAACTGCAGCTGTTTATGTTGATTTATTGTGGGTACTGAGATGCACAGAACTTTTGAAATGTAGACCTTTCTTCTGTGTTACCTAAATACAGACACATCATCCTACCTATAGCCATCTAGTTCTAAAACACTTGGCCAGAACATTTTGAAATCAAATTAGGTTGTACTGAGAATCTAAATTTATCCAACACTTCAGTCTAAAAGTTCGTGGGAAACCATTTGTGAGTTTTTAATTGGTTCTTGCTCTTAATTGAATTAGAAATACTGCAAAGAAATGGGAAAGCTTTTCCCATGCCATAACTAATGTAAGAAAAATAAATAAAAAGAAATATCAAGCTTCATTCTTTGGAAAAGGTTTTAGTTAATTTCATCTAAAATTAAGTGCAAATAGTTCCTTAAATGTCAGGATGAACGCTAACCCTAATGCTATGTTGATATCCACGTGTTCTTCTGTATCTATGACCCATCCTGTAATTCTTTACCTACATCTTTTTTTTTAACAGTAGAACTAAAAATTCCAGTAACTAGTCTGCAGAGGAATTCTGCCATCTGCATCACTAAGATATGCATCTGCCTTTATAAAGCTTATAGGTAGTACCGGCTTCGGAGTTCTCTTCAACTGTTCTTGAACCTTTTACCTGGCAGAGGTCACATTCCATTTAACACTGTGGAAAAAGCAAATACTCCTAGCCCACTTTTGCCTACTTCTAGCCTTCAGCTTGAGAATTTGTTTTATGCAAAATTCTATATGAGAGGCAGAGAACACAAGCCACGTAGTGCCTAGAGAAGCTAAACATGGCTGTCTACCACATGGAAGATCTGCCTAGCTGGAGATCTAGGAGCTGGTTGGTTGTTGAACCTGAGGATGTTGCCTGTAGTGGTAATAGGAGCTTGAATGTCATTTTAAGTATATGAGTGTTTACAAAACTACTGAAATACAACTAATTCCATTCACAAAGGCAATAATCATAAAGTAATTTTATTGTTTAAAAAATTTTGAAGAAAGAATTTCCCTTACTCTCTTCTTCTTTTGCACCTGTGCATCCTCCAGTCTTGTACTATTCCTGTGCTGTGCATGGCCTTTTAGTATCTGACCTGCTGAATGCTCGAGGACTGTTTGACAGTGTCCAGGGCAATTAAACCTAACCTTCCTTTGGCCTTCCTCTAAACATTTGAGTAATGTTAACCATTGTACCAAACCGTTAGTTGGGGGGGGAAGGAGAGAAGAGACTAGTTAACTGGCTTTGGCAGGCTAAATTCTCACATTGTTCCTATAAATGAAAGTTGTTCTTCTGTCAAATCAGATATATGGTCTCACAACAAACATTAAAATTCTGAGTTCCTGAACGTCCTGTTTTCACAGTGTCTTTTATGGTTTCAGACATTTTAATTTTATTTTCCAAATGCAAATGCTAGTCAGATCCTTTTCTCCAAGAGTTTTAAATCATTTTAGACTCTAATTTTCACACAATTAAATGTGAATTATTGCCTCACAACAAATTTAGATAATGCTGTTGAGGGAAATAAATAAAGCACCTGGATGCAAAAGTATTGTCGCAGATTGACAGTTCCAGCTGCTTGGGAGACATTTTTGATTAGCAAGCCACTTAAATAGGTGCCATTCATTAAGATTTTATGAATTACAGAAATTTGGGCCAAAATGAACTTTTATTTAAGCATGGGTGGTATCTGTTAAAATACTGGGTTTAATTTCAGTTATACATTCTGTGGCAGTAATTTTTTGTGGAAACTAGATCTGCCCATTACCTTTTAAAACCTGTCTCAGGCTATTACTTGCTCTCAGCCTGGTATTCCCTTTAGTGTGTCTTGTATTTTAATGTTCCCAATTTCCTTCTGTCACATTTGATGTCAAAATTAAGGCCACAGTTAAGCCAGAAGTTCAAAACATCAGTCTCTTACACTAATTGGTTTCTTGTCAGCCATCAGATTCTTACATATGTGAACTGGGACAAGCTGCTTTAAAATTCTGCAGCTGAAGATTGTATTTGATGTGGTTTGGATCACTTCTTTTGCCTATCTGATTTCATGCTTTTCAGACTAACCCCTTGTTTCCTTCTGGCAATAATGAAAATACTTGGGCCTATTGCAGCTGATTTTACATCAGTGGAGTTCTTTTGGTAGCTTTGAGGTAGACTTTAAATCTTAAAACGCGCTACACTGACTTAAAATCTACATCATTCTACCGACTTTCCTAGGAGCCAGGCTGCTGCTCAAATTACAGTGTAAGATAAGGATTATTGATGTATTTATATGTTTCTGAAAACAATCCAATCAGTATTTTCTCCACAGCCATCACACTATGAAGCAATATATACTCTTAATGTAGCTTTCCAGTAGCTCACATCGCTAGCATCGCTAGCAGAAGGGATATTTTGCATCAGTCTGGGCTAAGTATTTTTCTTCCTATATTACCATCTGTATGTTCTTCTGGTCAGTTACTCCTGTCATTTAAAAAGCCATCCCATACATCTCACAAGTTTGAAGCCAGTTGCAACTGAAGCTCTGAAGCAGCCCTGACCTTCTTTGCAGATTCCTGTGCAGATTGTGAGCATCTTTTCCTGTAGATCTCTTGGAGTCTGGTCATGAACATGGCAGCCAAAGGAAACAGACTTTTTTTTTGCGGGTTTCTAATCACAATTGCTCTTTGGATAGCATAAAAAGGAATTTGCTATATAAAAGGCAAAATCTTATAGCTATTTCCTTGTTTTGCCTTCTCAAGGTTTGGAACATTACCTTAGCTTAATTCGGAGTATTTCATGATGTCAGGAATTTTCCTCTTGTAGCAAGGCTTTTTCTTCTGATACACAGAGATCCCTTTCTGCAGAGTAGCGCTCATTGCCGTACTGCTGATAAATGTTTAAAAAACAAAAACAAAAGCGTAGGGGAAGGATAGTCATCACCAACCAACACATCATCCAAAGAGCAGTTCTATTTTTGCAAATGTACCTAGATTTGTGTCATCTACTTTCAGGTATGTGTAGGAGTTCTCCCAAGTTAGATATCTGTTTTTCCAGAGCAGTCAGTTGGGAGAGGTAGATTGCATTAAATGTTTTCTAGAATGCTTTCTGGAGTCTCTAGTAGAGAAGATTAACTTGTTCCTTGAAACTGTCATCCTAATGTCATTTTGTTGGCAATCCTTCAGGATGATCTCTGTATATAAATACTTTATTCTTGCATTTCAGAAATAATTATTTCTCCAAGATCTGCTGAATTAAGCAAGGAGACACAATTTCAGATCCTATTAAGAAAAGTTTCCAAACTGGAACATGAACTGAAACTATGGATCACTGACACTGTGAATGAAGAATGGAAAATATAAGAAAGGGAAAGTTATAATTAACAGCAATATAAGTTCATATCTACTTTGGTAATAGGAATTAATATGGGATATTAATCTTAGTTGCGAGTTTTGACACAAGCTGTCTGCTTATTTCATCATTGCCTTTTTTGGTCCTAAGAAAAATGCTGGATAAAAATATGTATCTATCTAACTTCATATTCAGAGATTTGGTTTAGATTAATAGAACACCCTTCAAGTTATTCTTCTTTTGATCAGTTTAGAAATATTCTTGGCAAAACAAAGAGATTGAAAGTACTGAGCTGAAAAGAGAACTTCCTGGACTGAAGAAAACACAGATCTCATGAAAAGTTATTTCTTAGAACTGTTCAAATCATACATTTCTAAATGGATTATCTTAATCTAGGGCTCTTAATTTAACGATATTGTTGATTATGTCTAACAACAGGGTACAAATCAAGTCTAAGGAACTCAGGTAGCCTGGAATATCTTTCTTTTACATGTTATAATATTAAAAAATGTGTTTATATTATTCTCCTGAGGGTGATATCAGAATAAAAAGCCTAAACATTATTTACTTACCTTTTAAAAATGCTGATTTTCTTAAACAGGAATTTTCTGGGCTTCAACTGGGCTTCAAAATACAAATGAAGAAAATGTTTAACATGAAACTCAGCAGTTCCACATGAACAGATCCTGGCTGACAGTATGAAACTTGGACATTATTGATTATAGTTCCAATGAGATGTACTAACTTTAATACAGCGTACAAGCAACATGTGCAGGCAAGCCAGATGCAAAACTGGAACATTATCTAAACAGAGTTGATTTCAAATGTTTCAAATGTAAATAACCCACAGGGTGGTCCTTGAGACCGTCAGCCGTCATTATTTTCTGTAGCATAAACAGGGCTGTCAGCTGGGATTTCTGTCACAAAGATAAAAAGTCATTCTTCCCTGGCAAAGCCTAGACTGTTGTTTTTAAAGAAATTCATGCACCTCCATAATAGATAAAGAGTTCCTTTCTGCTTTTTAATGAAAGTATTTTATAAGCTGCTGTGAAAACCAGAATAGTTGTCTGAACAATGTAGACTAGGAGACAAGTAAAGGTTAATGGAATTAGCAGAGTAATAAACCTTAAAATTGTAACGTATCTAAACAAATGCATAATTTCCATAGGTTCATTGTGTATGTTTTTCAAAGTTTTCTTCAAGTAGAAAAAGCTAAACCAAGAAAATAGATAGCAATAGATATCAAACTTGGATGAAAAATTCACTGTACGTTTGAGGCTACTGCTTGAATAAAAATATGAATTAAGTGATCTGAAGGATTAGTTGATCATAGGGATTTATACAATGGCTTTAAGGTTTAAATTCTCTAATCTGTTTCAGATATTACAGAACAGTATTATTACACTGCCTGCCTCTACTTAGTTCAATGGCAGCTGAGCAATTAAAACTTCTTAACAAATCTAGTCTGACATCTCTAAGCACCTTCAAGATCTTTTTCACATTTTCTTCTGGAAATGGGTTGTCAGGGGTCTATACCTCTTTCTGTAATTGTCGTATGCTCTGCTTAAAAACTAGAGATCTTCACACTTTGCTGAACTACAAAGCTATCTTCTTCCTATGCAGGTGTTTTCTTTGTGCCCGATTCTACCTTCCATGATAGAGCCATCCTTTGCAACCTGAATTTTTACTTGCTTACTTGGTGCAGTGAAAGGTAAGTAGAGTCAACTGAAAGCATTAACAATGTTGTTAATCCCTCCTGGTGCCTTGGCTCCTGAATATATATTACGTCATTTAGTAATTTTTGGAATAGGGAAGGAAAAGGGAATTCTTCCTCTGGAGTGTGACCTGAAACCTGAAAGTCTAAGGAAACAATGTACATTTTAATGTGATAAATTAAAAATGGCAGAAAGCTTTTGAAAATTGTCAAGGCTCAGGGGTGATTCTGCACTCTCATCCTTTTGTAGCCAGGAATATTATCACAGTTCTTTTAATCTTAAATAGAATCCCATGACTGCACTTCTTTGCTTCTGGATCATATGACAAGATAAACTTGGCTGTATTTGACACTGCAAAAAATATCCTTTCACCTAAGAAATTATGTCCAGTGATGCAGAATTGGCTTTCTTCAAACAGTCTCTTACTCATTCAGAGATACTGCAGGAAAGGGTTAAAAAGTCAAAAATCTTTACTTCTCTCTCACCTAAATCTTTACTCTTTGCTTGTATGTTCTGCAAAGTCTGTGTAGTGTTGCTTTTGTGCTTGTCAGATTGCCTAGCTACATTTTTTCTTTTTCCTTTACCCCTCTTTCAGTGTGCTCCCCATTTCCTCTCAGGCAGCCACCAACTATTTAGTTCACCTTTCTTTCCCCAGGGGATTTTGTATGGTCCTTTCAACCCTTGCACTTCTGTCTTGGAAAAATAGCTGTATAACACAGCTAGCATCCTGAAACATCCCTTTTAAAAATCCCTTTTAAAACTAGCTCTTGCACTTAACTCTCTTAAGTTGTCTATAGTTGTCTTTACCTTTTTCTCACTACAGAACCTTTCAAATTGCATAACTGCATAAAATAATACTGTGGCTATCCCATTGCTTTCTACTGTTAAATTTTTGATGGCGAATTCCTAATAAGTTACTAATTAGTTATCCTAATAGATACACCTACAATAGTACAGGTTTTCTTTTGTGTCAAAATTAATCCAAATGGCAATATATTTTAAACAGAACTTTATTTCAGCAGATAAGATCAGCAGATACTTTGAGTGCAAGGAGGCTGTAAGTGTCTTTGTCCCATACGTGCTTCATGAGGAGCAACTAGCCTTTACTGAAGCAAGATGAAACCTGCCCAAGTACCACACAAACGATGACCAAACTTAAATGATTGTGAAGAATCTATTGCAGGACTTAGTACTGGAACAAGATAACCTTAAGTGAAGTACTGCACACACAAGAATGGCAATGGTATCTTTGTGAAACAAGTCAACCTATGTTAGTATGAATTTCCACTATTTATGTGGGAAAGGTAAATTATTGTTTATTCAAATTATTTTTTCCAGCTCATTAATTTCAGTTCCCTCAGAATAAAGGCTGTAGAATTATAAATTCAGCATGTTATAAGCACTTAAGCTAACCATCCACAAATCTTTTGCATTAGATGTTACCAGAACTCCAACCCAGACATACAGCTATCTGCATACCATGTGCAGACCTATGTAACTGAAATGATGACAATAAAGGACTATCCTTGCATAATTATTGAAAAGCATATGGAGGCCCATATCCCAGTTTCTGTGTCCTGAAAGGGGAATGTGCTCATCTTGGTATGTAGTCCTCTCTGATTCTTTGAATCACAGCTGTACTTTCTGGGTTTTGGTTTTGACAGAAGTAATTTTTTCAGCAGAACAGAATTTTTGACAAAATCCTCCCTTTCACAAGAATGGTCCTTGTTTTAAACTCTTTAAAATAGTGTTTGGATCTTTTTTTCAAAAAAATGTGAAAAAAAGTTTGAAATATAATTTCAATAAAAATCAGGAAAAAAATAAATTTTCTTCAAGTGTGTTTCAGGTGTTCCAGCGCCCTGAGACTTTTCTTCTGCTGTTCCCAGTAGTTTCATCATCCTACAGTGTTTCAGTAATTTTCACACATATTGCTTTTAGATTTGTGTTTATGCATTTCATGGCCTTTCAGAGCAAAGAAACTTAACTACTGAAATAAAAAGGGATTGAAATTCCTGCAGTAGAATCTCTGTTCCAGAGTCAGAGAAAGCTATAAATGTGCTCTTTATAGTCCTTTCTTTCCTTTTTTCTTCACCTGGCATAATTTTTGTTGCACTGTCAGTGAAACAGTCTAGTAATTGTCTGTAGTAAAGAAAATGCAAACTTTGCCCTATGCACTGACATGTCAGATTTGAATGTTAAAGGAAAATACTCTGAAGCCAGCTGAAACTGTGGTTGCAGAGAAAGAAGATTCTTTCAAATCTCATTCTTCGGTATCTTTTTTATAAGTATCTGTTGCATTTATTAAATTAATGCCAAAAGGCTTTTATTGCAGCAGTATGTAATAAAGTGGAGGGACTGGATAATCTAAGGGTAGATTCACTGTAGCAGTTTTTATGAGTGCCTCTGCAGGTGTGTCTATCTATATGTAGTATTTGATGAAGAAGTAATGCTGGACTGAACCCAGCCTCTTTCATTGGATTATATTGCATCTTGCCTTTTCCATAATTATTATATTATTAACTGATGTTTATTTACATAACTGTGCTTTTACTACATTTGTAAAGAAATAGAAGCCTGCTTTGAAGTTCAGGATTATATTGTGCTGGGAATATTACTTAGAAATTGGATCAAATACAGCAACAGAGGGAGGGCACTGAGCATGGGAAGGGTGAGTGGAGCACAAGCCATAGATGTTCTGAAGCCCTGGTCCCGTGACCTTTAATAACATAGCTTCACTTCCCTCCCACTCCACAAGCAGCACCGCTGATTTAGTTGCATGAATAAGATTTAAAGGATCAAAATTCTAACTTGACACTGGTGGACATATTGACATCATTTGGTTTAGTCTACTGTAAGATCTAATTTTGCTCTGATTCAGAAGAGAAAAATTAGAAGAACACACTCCCTACATAGACACTGGAGAGAGGTAGGTACTTCCAGGGGGACCACTTAGATAGTGTCAGTAAAACAGCTAAAGCAGACAGCGTAGATAATGTGCTTCTGAAATATAACTGTACCATGTGGTTCTTGGAAGGCCAGACAGAGACTTGGATGCATGTTAAGATTAGTCAAAGAAAGATAAACTTATGGTGGAGTTCTTGCTACTTTCATTTGGAATGTTAATAGCCCAAATTAAAACAGTGTAGAGTACTCCAAATACCAGAGCAATGAAAAAGTTTACAGCAAGGATATCAACATTTGGAGTATCCATATTTTTTCAAGGTCTGCTCGCTTCCCATGACTTTCAAAATACTTGTACATTGCCAAATAACTCAGGGTACAGATATGATGTAGGCCTGATTTGGAGTTCCTGGGTACAATTCCTTCACCAATGTTACCCCATGAATCCAAAACAGAACTGAATCAAATAAAGTTGCTTTCTATTATAAGAAGTATATTTTGTCCCCACAGATGAAATAAACTTCCAGGTTAGTGTACTCAGAAAGGAGGCCAAGGAGTGAACTGGCACAGAAATATTCTCTCTTTAAGTAAGAACAAAGAGATTTCTGAAGCCAGTGTAGAAATGTAAGTAACCCCTGTTAAAATTATGTCTTTTCTGGGCAAAAATAGACAAGTTTGTTCTCAAAGTCTGACAATTCTGGAGCTCCCAACATAAGACATGGACCTTCTTGAGCAGGTCCAGAGGAGGCCATGAAGATGATCAGGGGGCTAAAGCACCTTCCCTACGAGGACAGGCTGAGAGAGTTGGGGTTATTCAGCCTGGAGAAGAGAAGGCTCTGGGGAGACCTTATAGCGGCCTTCCAGTACTTAAAGGGGGCTACAGGAAAGATGGGGAGGGACTCTGCCTCAGGGAGTGTAACGATAGGATGAGGGGTGACAGTTTTAAACTAAAATAGGGTAGATTTAGATTACGTGTAAGGAAGAAATTATTTTCTGTGAGGGTGGTGAGACACTGGCACAGGTTGCCCAGAGAAGCTGTGGCTGCCCCCTCCCTGGCAGTGTTCAAGGCCAGGTTGGACGGGGCTGTGAGCAACCTGGGCTAGTGAAAGGTGTTCCTGCCCATGGCAGCGGGCTTGGAAATAGATGATCTTTAAGGTCCCTTCCAACCTAAAGTATTCTATGATTCTATGATTCTAACCTTGTCTTTTATACTCCTGATTTCAAGTCTTATATGCAGCTTTCACTTCAGAGATAGTGGCATGAGATAAAGCATCATCTCCAAAACATCTCTAGATGAAGTTTTGGTCACACCATTTTTTGCAAACAGAGCAATCAACAACCAGGCTGCCAGGCTGGGACAATGGCAAAGTAACAGACAGAGAGATAAATCTGGAAATCTGTGTCCATCCAGCTAATTTACCAATCTGCCACTTGCTGGATACAGTCTTTTGGTTGAGCCAGCCTTGCCACTTCCTCTTCCCCATGTGCAATGTGAGGAACATCCTGTGTTTAGAGCTTTAAGGAATAATACATGTAAAGAACTAAACGCAGGCACATTTGAAAGATGGAAGTATATTTCAAATCCACTCTGTTGGTACCTTGGCAGCACTGTTCAACTTACTGCTTGTGTGCAGTCATTTTGGACTAGCCACTTATTTTAGGGGACAGAACAGTAAAATGCTGAGCTCCCAGTGGTCTCCATAGTGTTAAAGAAAGTGGAAAAAAAATTAGTTGTAATATTGATATGCACCCACAAAATAATTGTAGCTGTATCCTAGAGAAGACTTGCCATCTGGGATAAACCCTGGCTGTCCTGGATATCCATCACTCCAAAAGCAAACCTTTGGCCCCTTTATATTTTCACAATTATATCTATGTTATCACAAAGAAGCAAGAACGTGGGAAAGGAAAAAAAAAATGTTTTAAATAAGCATCTGTACTGTGGGAACATGGTGAGGGAAGATCAGTGAAGGCAGCAGCTTTCCTTCAGAGCAGAGTGGAATTCTGTGCAAGGTTCTGTTGTGTACATGCCCGTTTTGTTTAGAAAGGTGCTGTTGCCTGAGCACCTGCCTGGCTTACCCTAAAGCCAACAAGCAGCAAATAGTTCTGTCTTAGAGATGCTAAAAACAGCCATAGTTTGTGATTACTAAGTCCAAAGCCAACAGGAGGCCAGGCCAAGCAAATGCACCTTCTAGTTTGGCAAGTTTGGGTGCTGGCTGTTTGCTGGTGGGAGTATACAGATGCTACATCTCCTATCTCATTTGAAACATCTGTGGGAAGTAGAAGTATCACATGAATGCTGAATACAGAACATGAGGTTCTCACTGCAAAAATAAAAGAATGCAAGAAAGAAAAGGCTCATTTATGTTGCTTTTCTATGGTGGACCTACAAGTCCCTTAGTAAATACTGAAATGCAAAAAAACCCAACCAAAACAAACAAAAAAAACCCCATAGGAAACTAGATTAAAATAGTTTATAGACTAAAAAGGCTTGATCCAGTTGCTCTTGAAATCATTCAGAATTAATTTTAGAGAGTTTTATATTGAAAGCGTACGGACATTCTTAACAGATAAGTTGCCTCACTGAACATATTTGAAGAGTTTAAGGTAAAGTAAAGGGCATTTGATTTACAGGGCTGTTGGCTAATGTGTCAACATCCATAGTCATGGCAGTCAGAGGCCCAGGCAAATCACAGATCAAAAGACACGGTCAATGTCAGCAAGAACAACAATGGGCTCTATATTAGCTCAAGAGTACCCATGTTTACCATCCTCTTATCTTTTGTGGTTTTTTTCTAATACTTTGAATGTTCTAAATTAAGGCTTCTTGATAAGTGTTTGTGAGACACATGAGACACTACTACCCAGATACCAGGTTCCTCATGCACATGGAGCAGGAAGAGTCAAAGCCCAAGTCATGTGGGACAAAGGGAAAGAAGCAAGGGATTTGTCATTCCTGAAAAAAAAATCTTGTGGATAGAGAAGATAAATAAGTATCTAACCAGCTAACATGGTCTCATCAGTCTGCTTCAGTAAAGAAAGGCTGCAGTGGCACTGCCAGACAACACTGGAATTTGTGAGAAAATGAGAGGTTGGACAAGACAGGAAGGGAAGGCATGAACTTGGGAAGAAGCTGTATAATAGGGAGAGTGAAAAAGGATTGTATCAGAAGACTTGCACCACCAATTAATTTATTCAAATGTTTTGTGGTTGGTGTGTCAGTCTCATTTTATTTTGGGAGTTGTCCTTAAGTCCTTAGGAAGCAAATAGCAGAAGAACGTTTGCTCCAGTAAACTAAGGATAAATGGAAGTGAAGTCCATTGTTCTATCAAGTTCCCAATGATATTAAACATCCTTTTCTTTCTCCTTATCCTCTTTTCATAAAGCCAAAAGCATAAAATTGTCACAGCACAAACATTAGCAATGTCCCTCTACAGGGATTACACAGAAATCTGTGAAATGTTCTGCAAAGCCAGAAATATAGTTAAAACTTGGAAGCCGTCTCAAGAAAAATTATGTCTCAAACAAAGATGGTTTTGTAATTTTTTGATAGCAAACCTTTCCCTCCTGTGGATTATTAAGAGCCACACTGAGCACTGGTCAGAGCTAGTGTGCCACGATAATGGAATAAGCAGTAAGTAGCAAGTGTTCAGCTGTGAGCAAACATGAAAGCAATGGACTATGAAAATCTCAGTGAAGCAGTTCCCCTTTGGCCTTCCCGCATCTATCCCTAATGCATGTGATTTCCAAAATGCAGCAGAACTAAGTAAAAAATGGATTTCTTCAAAATCACTGTCCTGGATTTCCACCCCAACCCCCTCCACTTCTGGTATATCAACTCAGTTCCTTGCAGAATCAAGGAGAAATACACTTTTAAGCTCAGTACAAAATTTAGCACACAGGCAAGAGAGGGGAAAAAGATAATTATTGTTACTTTTCTTCTTAGATACTTCTGTGGCACATCACTGCTGTGATTACAGGGGCTACACCTAGCTACCCAGATATTCTTTTTGAAAGAGAAGCACAAAGAACATCTTGATGTCTCAGGTGATTCTATAACTACAGAAAATTGACACCATTTATTGACATGATCTGATAGTCCTTTCTGCAAATTTATGTGATGTTAAAATGCTAACATTACTATGAGCTCCATAGATTTGAAATTTTTATGTTTACCTGGTCATTAACTGAGTATCTGTACTTCACATTATTCAATAAAGTAACATACAAAAGGGATAAAGTCTTCATGAAAGAAGCAAATTTTTAGTATAGTTTGGCTGCCATTCAAAAATGCAGAATTCTGATGGCTCAGTTCATTTCAGTGGGAGTCTTGCTCTCAGACAGTCTAAACTTTGTCATCAGTGGCAGCCAGCAGAGCAATAGCTAACTTGGCTTTTGATAGACAGAGCTTCTTGCTAACCAGTTGGGTTAATAAACAGTTTTGAAAGCGTTTTTTTATCCACTGTTACATTGACAAAAACTTATGATCACTGAAACTGGAAGTCTGAATTAGAAAGGAATCTCGCATCCTCATGTCTCTGTTCATAAATTGCATTTACAGCAGTGTATTTTGATTTGGATTCCTTTTATTTTCTTTGAACAAACACTTGTAATTTTTCTTTGGTTTTGAACATACCATGTAGAAATGACATTTTTTTAGGATGACTAGGTAATTGTTGAGTTTTTGCTCTTTGTCACAAACACAAATATGTATCAGTGAAAAAGGTTTTCACGTCAATGATATCTCTTGAAGTTTGGATTTGTCCTGAGTTCTAACAGCTAACATCTGACACAGAGAGAAATAACTAAAGAAATATATCTTGCTCCCACTGGAGTCAGAAGAGCCAAGCTGATAGTAGGAGAACATAGAGTGAAGGTTACTGGATAGTGGCAGTGGCAATCTAAAATGGACAGTCTGATGCCGTATAGGTGAAAGATATATTCCGTTTCTCTTGAGAAATACATCTAACATGCTTAAGTCACACTGGACTTTAATAAATGCTTAAATTTAACAGGAAAATAAGTTTCTTTGATGAATTGAGGCCTAAATGAAGTAGTTTTAAAAATTAAAAAAAAAAAAATAGGGTTTTCTAGTCTTGTACATTTTTCATCTCTAATTAAATTATTGGGAAAATCCTAAAATTTAAAACAAACAAACAAACAAACAACAACAACAAAAAACCCCAAACCTAAAAGCAAAATGAGGACAGATGAAGTGGCAAATTCAGAACAAGCAATTGTTACTTATTTCCCATTTCTCCTTATAGGTTTTTAAAAAATAAACCTCACAGACTTTGAAAACAGAAAGGAGAGAAACAATTCAGAAGAGTGCAGAAGGAGTACAAGCAAAGAAATTACTAGAAACAACTGACCTTGAGCCAGTCTTTCAGAATGACAGGCTGATAAGGGACTAGATGGATAAGAAAAGAATATTGAAGATAGGACTGAAAAAGTCCTCAGCCTTTGTTTTAAGCTCTTTTAGACATTTCCTTGGCCGTTATGTTATTGACCTAAAGAAAGTAATGACTAGCCTTGCTTCCTAATTTCTATAAATGATGGGGTTTTTACAGGTAGGACAATGTCAGCTTGATCATACACAGTGTTTACAGTTGGGAATGTTTGCAAGGAGAAAAAATAACTTTATTAGATTACTTTTCATAATGGTTTGGTTTTGTTTGTTTGGGGTTTTTTTCTGCAGATCTACTAGGAACTACTAGGTTCACTGCTGAAAAATTTGGGGTGAAATCATGGCCAATGGGACTTTGCCATCATTTTCAAAGGAGTAAGATTTCACCCTAGATCTTATTTGTCTAGCAAGAAAGTGCTTATTTTTCTATTCTTTTTTTGTGCACAAACTGTCAGCGTTGCATGAAACAAACCATCCTGATTTCCAGAGGCCCTTTCAAAGGCCGGGTGATTGCCAAAATTGCAAATCCAATTTGTTCACAGATTGACCAGTGTGTGATCATTCCAATTATATTTGGCACATGTCAAGTGGAAGAATCAAACCTCCCTTTTTTTGGATCGCTTATAAACACTTCAAAAAATAAACTCCCGATATAATTAGCTGCTGAAATGCTTGGCAGGTTGCCCTTAAAAAATCCCCACCAGAAGAAAACACACCCCCTTGATTCTTCCCAAGCGTGTTCTTCAATAAGCTACTCGGACCTTGTCCCCTGCACCTGCACTGATTAGCGTAATCCTCCTGACTGCCTGTGGGTACCCCCAAAAACTAGTTTTCCCACAAGTGAGGTCCAGGAACTCCGTTACACGAGAGCTGGACAATATGGCACGATCATTCCCCGCCTCAATCTCCTCTGTGCAAGCTGCTGCTTAAGCCCATTTGCAAGTTGAATATATGCAGCAGTGCTCATTGGTGCCCTTATCCTTCAACAACTCTGTTACTAATACATGTTGAGGTTTTCTTTTAGTATATCAGTGAAATTGCATGACCTTGTCAAGCTGTCTGAAACCCTGTGTAGGAGCTACCTTTTCTAGCAAACATCTGCCTTACCTCTTAAGAGTCCTTCTCTTCTGCCTGTTGCATAATCCTGCCAAAAGGCAAAGAAAAATTCAATGAATAGGTTACTCATTTTTGCTGCTGTCTTGAAACACAAAAGCTCTTCTTATTTCTTTATGAATTTCATTTTCCTTCCCAGTGATTCTTATAACAATAGCTTCAAAACACTCAGAAGCTGAGAAACAGAAAAATGCACTGCTGAAGAAGGAAAGCAGAATAGCAGGTAAACATGTGACACTCGAGCTTATTCAGCAAAACCACATTTTTGTGAACAGTTTGGCAAGAAAGAAAATACGCCTTTGGACTTTTTAAAGTCATTTTATACTTTGTCATCAGAACTCTGGGGATATTCCACTGCTTAATCTTCAGAAGACGTTACTTCTGAAGCTAATTCATAGTCCCCCGGTGCTCTAACTTCCACTCTGTGCTGTTAACACTCACCCTATTTCTATAAATTCAGGTCTCAAGATTGTCCAGATCTTGACCCCCATCTGCGCTTGTAAAGCTTCTCAGCATTTTGTGTGGGAAGACCATCAATTAAAATATTAAATCAGCCCCATCTCATGGCCAGTCTCTGTCAAAAAAGCCATTTCCAGCTCCACAGATACTTGCTCGAAGTAACATGTCACTTTCTCCCTATTAAGTCTTTCCATTGTGATGATCACTTTCCATTTTCCTCGTCTTCTCCATCTCAGTTCAATTCCCATGTAGAACATGATCAAAGGCAAATGTTTTAGACAAGTCTGGATAGTTTGGCTCTGGTTCATCACCTTTACCCAGGAATAGATTATCACAAAAGCTGCCAGATAAGCCTTGCACAATCCATATTTGGTAAGTATTGTTGCAGTTCTTCCACATCTTTACTTATGTTTTTCTTCAAAACTGCTCTGAAATCATGAATACTGACAAATGGATCAGTAGATGCCTGGTTTGTGTTTTTCTTTCATTAAATATAGCTAGTAAGTTTATTATTCTCTAGTCAAAAGCTACCACAGTCAGTGTGATGGGTGTATTTATAACAGTTTCTACCAGACTTCCATCTCTGTGTGCCAGTTCTCTCAGTGTTCTGGGATCATATGATCCATCCAGCTGAACCGTGGTGAAGTATTTAGGACTGTCTGCTACCTTGTATATAGTAATGTTCATATCCATAAGTCAGCTCTCCCCATTTTCTATCAAATCTTCCCATTGAAAAGTGATGAGCCACTTAATTTTAGGAGTAGAAGTTTCTCAACACAGGAAAATTAAAATCTGAATTTATGTTCACATACACCATCTCATGAAATTTTGTGAGATTGCTACCCAGAGACTGTGCTTTTGGGAGAAAAGTATTTATACTTGCAAAGTTATGTAAATCCTAACACAAGTTTTATGAAAACAGTTTTCAGACAGGTAAGCTTGATGCCTAGTAAGATATTGGATCTCCCACTCATTTTCATTTAAGGAAAAGAACTTCAAAGACAACAGATTAAAAACTTGTTATTTATATATCTTCTAGGCAATTTTGGTTTGTGTTGTGTTTCTGCTTTTTAAGGCAATGTAACAATTCCCACTTGTATATATGGCATTGGGACACTCTCCCTCTTCTGTATAAACCTGTATTTCTGGATGTCTATAAATCAGCCCCTCAAGATCATTCCAGACAGAAACTTGGCTTCCAGACTCTCATTGCAGAGGAGAATGCTTTGCTTTTCTTTTCTTCCTGCATTTGACAAAAAGTAGATTTGATAGCGTGTAAGCCACACCACTGGAATGCAGTAAATAAATAAACATTTAAAGGACGTATTAGCAGCCTCAGGCAGTTTATTTACCTTGCTCTAAGTCAAATTACCTCAGTTTAAAGCACAGTTCAGCCATTCAGCTGCTCCCCGACTTCCTGCATCCTGTCCCCTCAAAAGAACAAAGATGTGAATATGCAGGAACAACAGACACAGAGAAGCACCAAAGCATCAAAATCAAGACTGAGAGCTTGTAACACATGCTTGGATCCCATGTATTTCTGGTGATGCTTTGCCAACAGCTGCTGAGTGCAGAGGGCAATGTAGGCACCACTTACACCACACCCAGAACGGAAAATTCTGGGCAAAGAGACCCAAATCTTCCCATCCCAGAAGGCAAGCTATGGTAATGCTCTACACTATTCCATTCTCAGATAATTTTTATATGTGGGAGGAAATGCAGACCACAGAGAAAGGAGTCAATGGACCAAATATTACAGAAATTCCCCATCGTGCCCTCTTTTTAGTGGGCTAAGGCACCAACACTGCATTTCATGCCATGAAATTCTCTAGTTGCTATTCCTCAGCTGACAGAGAATGTCTTCCCACCAAGCTCCTCCTGGGATCAGTGCTATGAATATCCCCTCCAGCACAGCAAGCCGAGGCAGGCAGCAGCCACAGATGGCATTTGGCTTGGAGAATGTTTAGTTATGTGAACATCAGCTTTCACAATCTGATTTGTAGCCTGAATGAAGGTTGCAAGTTTTCAGGCTGGTATGCAGACACATTCAACTCTAGATTGTAGCCTTACCAGCTCTTTTATTTAATCTGAAGAGAGTCAGTTACAATGAACATAAAATGTCTTTTAAATCCCCTGTCCACTTAAATTTCCCCCTTTCTCTCCATTACTTCTTCCTTTCCATCAGGGATCAGGAGTCTGTGTTTTGGAGAGGTAATGAAGGAAAACAAATAGTTATGTATCAGTTATTCCTTCATGGTCACATGAAATTGATTACTTCAATTGTCTAAAGAAGGAAAACGCTGTCTGCTATCAACTACATTCTTAATAAAGAATCTCAAAGGAAATGTTTTGTTGTAGAAGAGGGAAAAAATCCTTCCTCCACTGTAACTTTGACACTAAACCAGAGACAGCCAGTTTTCCTTGGGCTTGTGTCTGAGGCATAAGAGTTCCCTCCATGGCCTCAGAGGGAAATGGACATGTCTAGAGGGTAGTTTTAGTGGCCTCACAGCTTCTCAAGGCATTAGGTTCTTAATTCAGTTGATAGTCTAAAATTAGGGAGAATTAATTAAGACAGTTTAACAGAAGTAAAGGTGTGGAAAAGACTGAAAAAACTGCATAGTGTGGGCATAGGTAAATAAAAGGATTCAAATACCTACAAATTTTGGTGTTTGCTTCACCAGAAGAATTTTCTGGTAAGATTAACAAGCAAATGGATGGTGTTTGTCAGAAGTGAGTTTTCAATCCTTGGAGAAACAAAGAGAGGGGTTAGTAAAACTGCCACCTTAGACTTCTGGAGGGCAAACTTTGACCTGTTCAAAAGTCTGATTAACAAAGTCCCTTGGGAGGCTGCCTTGAAGGAAATGGGAGTCCAGGAAGGCTGGACATGCTTCAAGAGAGAAGTCCTAAAGGCACAGGAGCAGGCTGTTCCTGTGTGCTGAAAAACAGGTGGGGAAGAAGACTGGCCTGGCTAAACAGGCACCTTTGGCTGGATCTCAAGAACAAAAGGAGAATCTATTGCCTTTGGAAGAGGGGACAGGTCTCTCATGAAGACATTAAAGATGTAGTGAAGTTATGCAGGGAGAACAAGAGCCAAAGCACAGCTAGAGCTCAACTTGGCTACAACTGTCAAGGATAACAAAAAGTGTTTCTATAAATTCATTAACAGCAAAAGGAGGATTGGGGAAAATCTCCCTCCTTTACTGGATGCAGAGGGAAACATGGTAACTAAGGATGAGGAAAAGGCTGAGGTGCTCAACACCTACTTTGCCTCAGTGTTTAGCAGTGGAACTGGCTGTTCCCTGGACACCCAGCTCATGAGCTGGGAGATGGGGAGGGGAAGCAGACTGAGGTCAGCACAGCTGAAGAGGAGGTGGTCAGAGACCTGCTGCACCACTTGGATGCACACGAGTCTGTGGGACCAGATGGGTTACACCCAAGGGTGCTGAAAGAGTTGGCAGATGTGCTCGCCAAGCTGCTGTCCATGATTTACCTGAAGTCATGGCTAACTGGGGAGGGTCCATTGGACTGGACGGTGGCAAATGTGACACCCATCTACAAGAAAGGCCGAAAGGATAATCCAGGAAACTATAGACCTGTCAGTCTGACCTCGGTGCCAGGGAAGGTCATGGAGCAGATCATCTCGAGTGCTATTAAAAGTCATATAACAGACAACCGGGGGATCAGGCCCTCTCAGCATAGGTTTATGAAAGGCAGGTCCTGCCTGACAAACCTGATATCCTTCTACGACAGGGTGACTTGCTTATTGGATGATGGAAAGGCTGTGGATGTTGTTTACATTGACTTTAGCAAGTCCTTTGACACCGTTTCCCACAGCATTCTCCTAGCAAAACTGATTTCTCTCAGCTTGGATGGGCACACGCTTTGCTGGGTAAAAAACTGATTGTATGGCCGGGCCCAGAGAGTTGTGGTGAACGGAGTTAAATCCAGTTGGTGGCCAGTCACGAGTGGTGTCCCCCAGGGCTCAGTGTTGGGGCCGCTCATGTTTAACATCTTTATTGATGATCTGGACGAGGGGATCGAGTGCACCCTCAGTCAGTTTGCAGGTGACACCCAGTTGGGTGGGAGTGTTGATCTGCTCGAGGGCAGGGAGGCTCTGCAGAGAGACCTGGACAGGCTGGAGCCATGGGCTGAGGCCAACTGGAGGAGTTTCCATAAGGCCAAATGCCGGGGGCTGCCCTTGGGTCACAACAACCCCCAGCAGCGCTACAGGCTTGGGGAGGAGTGGCTGGAGAGCTGCCAGTCAGGGAGGGACCTGGGGGTGTGATTGACAGCCGGCTGAACAGGAGCCAGCAGTGTGCCCAGGGGGCCAAGAAAGCCAATGGCATCCTGGCTTGTGTCAGCAATAGCGTGGCCAGCAGGGACAGGGAAGGGATCTGACCCCTGTACTCGGCACTGCTGAGGCCGCCCCTCGATTCCTGTGTTCAGTTTTGGGCCCCTCACTCCAAAAAGGACATTGAATGACTCGAGCGTGTCCAGAGAAGGGCAAGGAAGCTGGTGCAGGGTCTGGAGCACAGGTCGTACGGGAGCGGCTGAGGGAACTGGGGGTGTTTAGTCTGGAGAAGAGGAGGCTGAGGGGAGACCTCATCGCCCTCTACAGCTCCCTGAAAGGAGGTTGCAGGCTGCTGGGGATGTGTCTCTTTAAGGTTTAGACTGGATATTAGGAAGCATTTCTTTACAGAACGGGTTGTTGGGTGTTGGAATGGGCTGCCCAGGGAGGTGGTGGAGTCCCCATCCCTGGAGGTGTTTAAGACTCTGGTCGACATAGCGCTGAGGGATCTGGTGTAGTTGGGAACTGTCAGTGTTAGGTTAATGGTTGGACTGGATCATCTTCAAGGTCTTTTCCAACCTAGACAATTCTGTGATTCTGTGAAGTGTGCAGCCTACGATGAAACAATGCTACTGACATTTCTTGGGTTTTTTCTCTCTGAGGAATTCTTCTTTTTAAAATATAAGTCTATAATTGTCTTATATATCCTGGTTTCCATTTACCTCAAAATCATCATAGATCCCTAGTGCTGTTTAATGAAAAACAAGAAATATTTGGTTATTTAAAAAGGTGCCCAGTCTCTATGAGATACATGGATTGTGTGGAGTTTAGTGAATTACCATGCAGTCATTATAGCTAAAACTGTTGGTGAAAAGGGTTACAAATATGTTTTTCCCCTAAAAAAATGAGACAGTATATGATGTTGTTTTACATTAAGGTTTGCTCTTTGATTACTTTAATTATTGTATTCTCTAAGGACAAACCAAATGTGTAAGAACACATCCTGGCTGCTCCTGTATCCTCTTTGAAATGCCTTCATGACACACTGAGATGCTGATAACACCCGTCAAAGGCAGCCTAATGCCATCCATTTTCTTTTCCCCAAAGTCCCGATGGCTATGGTGTCTTGGGTGAAGAAAAGAAGGGATTGAATGGCTGGAGATGGCACTGCAGGCACCTGAAACAAACCCTATCGGACTGAGGAGACAGAAACAAGGTGTAGTGTAACATCAGGGGTGTCAGCCATTGCAGCTTTGCTACATGTACCCGAGCTCTTTATACAGTAAGGAGCTGGGGTGTAGGGAGCTCATAGAGCTGGAGCTAGATGTGAGCACTCTGTGGGCTGAAGTATCTAATGACCTCAGTTTAAGATGTAGGGGCCAACACTTAACAAACACAGGCACTTTTCAAACATTAATGCCTACCTTTGAGTTCAGTGGAAAATGGTGCAGAAAGGATTCCAGCAGACAAGATTATCAATCTGAGCGCAGACATTTTTCAGAAGGTCAGCACAGGACAATAAGGAGTACCACCCTGAAGCATCTTTCTGACCTTTAGTGACCACCGGAAAAGTGTGGCAGCCTCTTAAAGCAAGTTGGGATGCTTCTGCTGCTAGCAGTGTAAATTGTCCATGAGGAGAAAGTCCTGTAACTGCATTTCAAGCTGTAAAGCATCTCAGAAAGCTCCCACAGTTTGGTGTAACTATGCTAAAAGCTAAAGAAGTCTAATACATAGGTGAAATCACATTTCATTTTGCCTGTGTGAGGCAGAAGGACCAAAAGGTGGTGTTTGATTTGAAAATATTTGGGTTTGTTCTTTTTAAGATAAAACACTAAATATCTTATTCCCATTTTGGTTTTTTGTATTGTTACAGCCCTAGCAATCTGAAGAGAGAGGAAAGGCAATATCTGTAGGAAAAGAAGCTCTTTTGACATGCCAAATGATGCCTGTTAAGTGCTAAAACCAGTCAACACCACTCTGCAGCCATCGCAGTAAGTGTCCCTTGCTAACAGAGCTAAAGAAATATATAGATACTGATCCTTTTATGAATGTGATATGCTTCATCCAGGTATCAGGTAGACAATGGTTCTACAAACACAAAACTAAACAAGCTGTATACACCAAAGTGAACACACCGTCACTAATGTACATAAACATCAGGTAAGCATTGGGAGAATATTTTTCATGAAGCAGACACTGCAACTTTGAGCTCTCAGCACTGTCCCCCTTCAAAAGCTGAACTTGAAAAAGAAAATTTGTAATTCCTCTTGTTTTATAGACAATAGAAAAATTTCTTCCTATTAAGCTTTCTTTCCTACAAATGTCTTTCTTTTTATTCCACTGGGACTAATGACCTTGTCATCTGTTCTCTTCTAAGATCCTCTACCACTCTACTCCTCTTTTGCATATTGTCGAATTCATTAAAATACTTAAATTAAACTCGGAGCAGTTCTGTTCTCATTCTTTCTCTATCTGTTCTTGACCTTGCTTCAGATTTGCTTCTTCTACCTCAGACCCAAAGAAGGGTCGTTTATCCCAAGTGCTGCTTGTTTGTTTCACCTGTGTAAAGGTTTGCAGACTGCCACACAACCAGGATCTTCACCCTTTTTTTTGAGGAATTTAATTATTTTAACAGTACATATAAACTGAGCATCTTAAAGTATAAGAACGAAATGAATAAACAGTATTTTCACAGAATCACAAAACAGCCCAGACTGGAAGGGAC
This sequence comes from Athene cunicularia, assembly GCF_003259725.1. Classification (NCBI taxonomy): domain Eukaryota; kingdom Metazoa; phylum Chordata; class Aves; order Strigiformes; family Strigidae; genus Athene; species Athene cunicularia. The sequence continues at coordinate 21,553,183 of NW_020799097.1, forward strand.
CTTGAAAAGTCATCTGGTCCAATCTTTTCTGAGAAAGGGAGCCTAGATAAGCCTAGATGTTAGTTTGTGTAGTAGGTAAGGATTATAAAATAGTGGAAATAATGGGAATAATCTTGTAAACAGAACTGCTGTTGAGTAGGCATAGTGATGTTTGATGCTTAAGAGTGCCCTTTCTATGCAATTAAAATTTTTGTACCTTCTGTTACTGATGATCAAAGATCTGGTCACATAGTGCATGAAATGAACCATCCAATCATCATTTCTTTTCAAAGGATCATTAGTCTTGTGTTTCTAAACTGCTGGTTTCATAAAGCACAAAAGCCTGTGGACAAGTTGTCATCCTGGAACTCAATGTCCTGTACTCGGTAATGCATGGGCTTCTGTGCATGTTCAGTTGGAAATCCACAATGTCACTTTTCCTGTTGTTGATCATCAGTACTTTTGAAGAGGACAGAAAACAGTATATGTATTTAAAGGTTTATTAGCACAAGAACCTTTCATGCCTGTTAGCTGTTAATACAGATATTTTTCTCAATTTGTTTCCATTCTTACTTTTGGACTTGTCATTTTTCACTACGTTTTTTTGTGATAATCACCTGGTTATGACATTTGTTTCTTCTGATTTAGTTCTTCTAGGAGTTTCCTAATCAAGCTCTCTTTATTTTGCTTCTTTTTCTGAATTATAACTACTTTATCACTATTATAGAAAACAGAAATTATGTCTATGTGCATAATTAATAAATTGGTTTGGTGGCAGACCTCTAAAATATGGGTTGATGAAAGTTTATGTCCAGCCTAATATAATTACTGTTTTGGAGGTGGAAATATTGGCATATTTTAAAAAAAACTACTTTTGTTCAAACTAGGCATTAATCCAACCTAAAACAAGTTAATTTGTTTCAAACTGTCCAGGTTTTATCATTCTAGCATTTTTCATTTGGAATATAATTTTAATTCATCATAATGCACCAACCTGGTATTCTAGGTGATATCTTATTGAAGCAACAACGTAAGGATAGGATGTGTCTTTTTGAGGATACAGATTTGTGCTGCCATCAGAGATGGATGTCATGAGACCAACAGCTTTAGGTAAGTGGGCAGGCAGGGGAAGGACTGACAGCCCACTTGTCCTCATTGCATTGGGGTGACAGAAGCAGGTACTTCTGCCACAAGGTATTTTCCATCTGATTCAAAGCTGAAATCTTTGCCTACAACTCAGGTGGGCTGAACAGAGTTTATAAGTTATTAGGTCACTCACTTGCATGTCTGGGAATCACCTTAATGATTAGAGGTATGTTACAGAACCTAGGAGGAAGTAAAGAATCTGTACAAGAGAGGCTAAAAATCAAATATTTTTCAGGGAAAATGGCAGTGGTGTTATAGCTTTAGGGTCTCTGGGTTGAACAGAGATTAATGGATGTAAAGAGGCTGTTCTCCCTGTTCTGGTGGCAAACATTTTTCCTTGAAAACCAAATAGAAAAGGCTTCCTCATGACTGTTATCTATTATAAACAGTATGAATTGCAGTAGGATTTTCAAAAGCATTATCTGTGTCTTTGGAAATCAAAAACATTTCCCTCCCTGCCCCCCCCATTCACTTCAGTGAAGCTGCTTAGAAGTCTCTTAGTATTTTCAGGTCACTGGCATAATTCCATGGATCTGAATTTAAACTTATACTCATTGTCTTACCAGACTGAGACCATTCTAAGCATTTTTTGAATCAATAATTTTCCCATCCTTTCCACACACAAAATGGTTTTGTTTTCTCTTTAGTTTCTCCATAAATCTTAAGATATCGTCAAAATGCAGTGTGATTTATATTCATTGTGCTTCATGTATGTTCCCCAAAGGTGCCAAAACAATAAACCCTGGATAATAGATAAGTTATTGCTGATAACTCAACCAAGAAATATATGACAACTGTGATAGCATGGTCTCTTCCTAGCAATTATTTGTATTCTCTGAGAGGTGGAAACTATTCCAGAGCCTGGGAGCACAAAGCCTCTAATCCAGCCGTTAGGAAGAGAAGATAGATTCACTAAACTGCCAGGCCACGGAGATTGCTTATCTGTCATTATGCTGGGGCAAAGACAATTATTTCTGTCAAGCCTGGGCACAGGTTTCTCTCTGAAGGAACCTCAGATTGGGAGCACTTGATTTCTCCAGGGAGAAACATAATTTATCCTATTCATAAGCAAATAAGTAGGTTAGTAATTAACATAAGAAAAGCCTATATGAAGCAGATGGCAGAAGGGAGAAGAACTGGAACCTCAAGTGATTGCTAAACAGCAGGGCAAGGGCACATGGGCTGAGGCTGGCAGGCTCATGCCCCCTCCACCTCCATCCAAGGTCAACCAAGCACAAGCTGCTTCGTTTGGGAAGGTATAGGAGCTGCATCTGTGTGGAGCTGGGGCCGGCATGCCATAGCCACTCTCTTGGTGGGACTGTCAGTGGAGCAGCAAGAGAACAAAAACGATTCACAACTGCCCAGACCCATGGTGCAAGTGCTGCCTAGCTGAGCAGTCCAAGAGCTGAGCAGTCCAGGAGCAGGCAGCATCACCATGGTCTGCCTGGTGTGCACTGAAAGCCGGAGTATCACAGTGAAGATGGGCAATATGAAATTCAAAATGGAACAGGGTTATTTAATCAGCAATATGTTTGTAATAGCATGAATAGCTCCCTGCTCATAAGTATGTGCATTAAATGCTTTCCAGAGACCAGCAGAGTAACCATGTACCCTAAAAACACAAGGAATGAAAGGCATGGAGATCCCTCCCAGAAGGGTAGTGTTACAGGCAACATTTTAAAAACATATCCAAATTTAAAGCAAATAAACAATTAAGCTTGTTGCCCTCCACTACTGCTCAGTACATAACCTCTTACTGATAAATAAACTGTCAGCAGAGCTGGTTATTGAGATTGCCACACCAGAGATGTGTGTCATAATTCATGGCATTTTTGGGGAGATCAAGATACCAAGAGTTACACATCAGCTCGTCTGAACTCCTTCAATAGCCAGAAGAAAGGCTGCCCACCATATATCCAAATCATGTTCTGGAGGAGACCACAGCTGAGATAGCTGAGAGCCACTGAAATGCCCTGACATCCCTCACTAAATCTGGGAAGAGGGATAGATAGCTCTAGTGCTCTTATATAGAGCCTACCCTGGGACCTTTGCCTACAAGGTCCTTTTGTGACACTTCTTGACCTTCTTTCTATTTAAGTAGTAGACTTTCTAGCAGGAACAGCCTTTGGTGTGGTTACCAGGGATCGCAGGTGCTGGCAACACAATTACTGTTACAGTGCAAGTTCCCACGATGCTACTATGGCTCATCCTGCTGTTCAATCCACCAAGCATAGTCTTGTTTGCATTTACAGCACAGCTGCCTTCTTAGCAAAGTAATCCTGAGTTTGAAAGAGTCCTGTCATGAGAGCTAAACCTCCAGAATGGTATGACCAAAGATCTCTGGGTTTTGCATTCATTTCTGTAATCCCGACTGGGTTTGGGTGGGAGGAAAGGATGATTTTCTAGTAGAGGAGTTCTTGTTTGGAACATACCTTGCCTTGTTCATGTTGGTTCCCACAGAGGTCTGTTTAAGGAAGGCACCGACAGCTGGTGACCTGCTGGTGCTGCACTCCCATGCCAAGGACAGCTGGGACCCCTGGGAGCCCCAAACCACTCAGCACCCACAGCATGGTGCCAGCCCTGCCCTCTTGCCCTGAGACACCCATTGTCACTCCTCCCGTGCCGTCGGGAGTAGTTGTCAGTGCAGTAGGTTACTTGATGGTAGGAGCTGGTCCTCCAGCTCAGCAGCTGCTTCCTGAGTGGCTGATGCCTGGAAATATCAACAGCAGGGGACATGAAGGGTAAATTATCTTAAAACCAGCTTCCCCAGCTCTCCAAAGTGGGATTGAAATTGGAGGAATGCTGGTTAAGAAGAAAGTGATGTTTATTCCCTCACAGTTGTTGAATACGTGCAAATGAGAAATGCATTAACAACAATCTTGTTTGCTAACTAAAAATGCTTTGAGCTATTTCATAACTTAGATACTCTAAAATGTGACCAAGCACACTCTGCCAGCATGCCCCTATATTTACTATGTATTAACTAAATAAGTCTCCCCCTGCCCACAGTGCCTTGCAGAGGGGTGAGCACAGCCCAGGGCAAACCCGCCGGAGGCTGGGCCATCACACACACGGGCTGCCTGGCCACCCACAGCTGCCAAGGGTCAGATGTCACCACTGACACCCACCTGGGGACGCACGGCTTCATCTTGCAGAACTGCAGGATTTGAGCAGTTAGCTGTCTGGCTCTCCTGTGAGCTTCACTTGGCTGGCTCCTGCTTCCTGACAGCAGTGTCAATGAGAGCAGCATTAGGCATAAAAGGTTAAATGACAGCCTCTCAGTCATGTAGTAAAATCACCAGTAGCACTGGGGTTAAATTTAAGGGTTACTGGTCTTTATTTTGACCACAGAAACTGCCTGAATGCCTGCTATTCTTAAAAATACAGTGTTTTTTTTTAAATAAATGTTGTGTAGGTTTAATATAGATCGAAAGCTGATTAGTCCTTACAATCTTGCACCAGCAATATCTAACGTAGCAACAGTTTCCAAGTTAACATATAATTCATATAACAAAATACATAACGATTATTATTTACTACAGGAATAAATGTAACCATAATGCCTCAAGATCATTACATTTAGTAGTCTCAGGTTTTGAACTGAAAGGTGAGGAGGCAATAGCAACTCTCCTTAAGGATGAACCATAAGCAAATATTTGGATATGAATTTTTAACCCAGCAGCATGCCTGTGCAGTTCCAAATTCTTCTGGTAGCAGTTTTAGCTTTAGAAGAAAAAAACAAACAAACAAAAAAAAAAAAAAAACCAGACATAGAGTTTCAACATTTTATGAGAAGAGGTTTATGTTCAACCCAATGAAAAAAATTCCAGTGCAGCCTTTGTCAGAATGTCCTAAGATTATCATGGCACTTTTTTTGAAAATAGACCACAACTGGTGAATGGCATATAATATGGGAGAAAAAGGGTGTAAACAGAGTTATGGCAAAAAATTTCTATATTCTGATCAAAACCTGCAATGTTTAAGCAACTCAGAGTGTTTCACTTAAAATATAAAGTAATGCCTCAGAATTTATCTATTTCCATAGACCTATTGCATTTCTCAGTCACTGTAGAGATGGAAGTGTCTATCCACAGACTTCGATATTTACCACTGCAGCTGGAAGCAATAATTTAGAGTTCAAACCTCAGCTTGCGGTTTGGAGATACATGGAGATATATGGTGTTTCCAGAAAATGTAATGCTCGAAGATAATCCCTAGATGTCACTAAATACCACGGCTGGTTTAAATTTAAACCAAGACGTTTTGCACCAGACGAGCACTTTTCATTCTAGAGACACAGTGCATTCCTACCAGATGCAAAATTATAGTTTTTGATTAAAATTTTTTGCATTTAAGCCTTCCATTTCAGTGGTGAAATAATTGTATATTTTAAATTAGGAAAGTTAGAGCATAACAAGCTGCTCAAGCACTGATGTTAGGGGACGGCTGGGTTTGCTCCTGAGCTCTCAGATATGCCAGGTGGTTTGTGTCTCCTTCTGGAGGTGACTTAGGGCCTGATCAAGCAGTTTCTTAACTGAGGGGAAAAACTCTTTTCCCTTCAGTGCTTCTGAAAATCCCTCCCTTTCTTTTTCTTGTATGCAATTACTTTTCCACTGCAGCTTGCTCACACCTCGGGCCCTTCTTTTCCTTCCCAGAGGTGCCTGGTCCCGTAAGAGTCCCCCAGAGCTGAGAGCAGCTGGAAGCAGCGGTTGGGGCCACCAGCCACGGCCCTTCCCAGCAGCTGTGTTTGGATTTAAATCTATGCTGGTGTTCCTCTTAGTTTCCTGGGGTGGTAGCCATGGGAGATGGCCAGTTTGTACTGTGTGAAAGCAGTCCAGGTGAGTTTTTCACAATCTCTTCAATGCTATGGCTGCCTGGTGAGTATCACCATTATAACTGTACCTTTTTTTTTACCTCCTTGCTTATTTCTGAAAAAACACCTTGGATACAACCCATTATAGGAAACAGCAAGTATTTTGAAAACTGGTACAGTTAGAGGTGTTACATGATACATACAGCTTTCTACCCTGTCCCAACACAACTCAATTAAAGATGCTGGGACCAGCCTCTGGCATTGAAGTCAACCACTATGAGCAGCCCGTGCCGATTGTTTCTGCTCTCTCCAAAGCACAGGGAGTGCATGCAAGCTGCCATCTGGTAGCACCCCCCAACCTGTAATAACACTCCAAGCACTCCTGAAAATAATTTAGAAGATACCTGGTTGATCTAGGCCAAAAATTATATCAGAGACTGTCCTGAAAAATCAGCAGCGTGGGTAACTGTACTGTTGTTCGTGAGACTGTGACTTGGTGCTGCTACTCCTATAGCTGTGGAAATACTGTCTCCTTGTACTCTCCACACAGGGAATACATAAAATAAAGGGAGGAATTAATTATTTAAAATGCTGATTAACCTTTTAAAGTTTTTCATTGCTTGGAAGTGTAAGGGCTATGCATAACCATGCATGTTCATTATTAGTTTCTTTTTCAAGTGAGTTATCAACACTTCTTTTGTCTAGCAATTAATCCTTGGTCTTTCCTGGTAACATTTCTTTTTTTACAAAAAAATATTATGTGCTCCTCTTTTACTTACATTCTGTGTGGAAGTATATCTGTATATTTTCTGCAGAGAACTGCCCTTCATACCAAGAATTTTAGTTAAGAGGCTGTCTTTGACAATCAGTAAGCCTATAGGGAAGATTTTCAGAGGTAGATGTGACAGGTGGTATTTCTGATCATCTGCCTTTACACTGCAGTACTATAAACTGTGCTATACACTGGCATCATTTACACATGTTGATGTCTCGCATTTCCTTGGACTTCCAAAGCAACCTAAAAATGAGTGATCTTCATAGCATGAAAAGTATTAGTCAAGTGTTTTTTTCCTTATAAAAACGAAATAATACCTCCAAATGGTAAGACTCTCCCAAATGAAAAACAGGTTCCATTTAAAATGGAAAGTGAAAAGAGATTATTTTTAAAGTAAAAGAGAAAAGCAACAAAAAAAGCCTCCTGGGGTTTGTGCTTACAGAGGAGAGGCTGTAAACCAGACACATGCTCCACCAGCAAATCCAGGTAGGTGTTGCTGTTGCTGCTACAGGCTCTCTCTTAGTCAAACAGCACTGCCTTCTCTGCCAGAAAAATACCCAAGTCTGAGGATTTATTCTCAAGGTCAGGACATCTGGCAACTTTCTGTAGAGTACATTAAATCATATCTGAGCTAAGTGCTCTCTTCAGCATACTAGGATGGTGCAAGTTTAGCTCTCTTAACTTTTCTTCCTATCTCTACCAGTAATTCAGCTACCTCTGTGCTTGTCTGGCACTGCTGGAGCAAAGCTTTTAGTTTGTCTCTGACAAGTCTGGGTCTAGGTGGACAAAATTAGAGGAATTTAATATAGTTCTTATATTATGTCTGTATCAAATGGAAATAATACATCAAATTACTGGAAAGAACCAGGCATGGGGTGAATCATAGGAAATTAAAGTGACTCACATACATAGGTGGGGATTTACTGTAAACATCAGCACTTCGACAATATACACAAAGCATGACTCTGCTCTGCAGCTCAAAGAGCAAAAAGCAAGAATATACACAAAGCATCTCTGTAATTATTAATAGTAGTTACATTTTGGACTGCAATAGTGCCTTAGAACACAGCCACAAAACTGGACCCGGCTGCTCTATGTGCTCTACGAACAGAGGACAAAAAGCCAGTTTGACCCAATAAACTCTGAGGTCTTCAAGATCTCAGTATCACAACTGTGGATACTCTGCTGCTGTTAATACCAACAGCTCACAGAATCACATAATCATCTTGGTTGGAAAAGACCTTAAAGATCACCTAGTCTGACCCTTACTGGTCCAACTCCTCACCTCCTGTTTGTCTCTGGGGCAACACTCATGAGGCATCTAATGAGCAATGGGGCAAGTTTAAGGGTGTTTCTAAGAAGTCTTGGTAAGCTGGGATGGAGGCATCACAGGAGAAAGAAAGTGTTTGCTTTAAAAATATAAAAAGCAGGTGATGGAGACTCATTTCTGGTTAAGTGAAAAAACCTATAGAAGGGCCAAGATATCACTAATGTATTAGAGATGATGATGTTGCAATAATTAAGATATAGTAGGAACCTGAATGAAAACCTTTTCTGGGTGGATGGATAGAAAAGATCTATCTTACAGATGCAGAGTCACAAAGAACAAGCTCAGCATAAACATGGATCCAAAGTCATGGAAGAAACTTGGTGTTATGGACCTGAATAATAGGGAAAATGAGTTCCCAATGACTAAGGAAGAAGATGGAGGAAGGCATTTGCAGGGGAGCATGTGGGATGGGCTGTACTGATTTGAACATCTATATATTCCCAGGAGATCTGAAAAGACCTGAGTTTTGAGTCTAGGCAGCCAGGAAGAGCTCCAGAACAGAGAAGTGAAATTCTTAAGTCTCCAGTACACATTTGTGTTTATGAAGGAGGTTACCTAAAATTATTTGTGTATACATGTTTGAAAAATGAGATTATGTGAGAAATCTGAGATACGCTTGCCAGCTGGTGAACACTGCCAGCTCCTGGAGAGTGGTTTGAAAAGATCACCAGCTATTTGCAGTTGTCAGTCTGGTATGTTCACATCCAGTTCTCTGACAACAGCCAGTCACAGATGCTTGAATATATGGGTGGAGACTTTCTACTCCTCCACAGAATTCCTCAGTCCTCTACTTCCTAAAAATAATTGTATTTATTTTGTAGCACTGAACACGTTCAGACCTTGTTCTTTCATTCCATCTTGTTTTGTTGATCTCCTGCACATAATTCAGAATGCAAAAAGTTCAGGAAATCTGTCCCAGAAGTTTTCCTGGTAGTACATAAAATAAATATTTAATATTTTAAATATGCAGTACAATGAAAAAATAAAGAACAATGCATTATAGTTATAACATATAAAACGCACATAATGATAAAAAATGTATGCAGTCAATTATTCTATAGATATTGAATGAAAGCAAGCACAAATGTAAGGAGAAAACAAAACCACAAAAATAAGGGGTATTTTAATAGGCTATTAGGGCAGAAAATCTTGCTTCATTTAGGTAACTTTATGGTTTTGCAGTATCTACAGATAAGGAAAATCACATGAACACAGCTGCAAAGTCAGCACTGGGCCTCCTTTCCATTATCTTAAACAGTAATATAAAATTATCTTTATATAGTGTAAGTGGATATGATAAGATGATTGTAAATCTGTCCAAAGAAGGGAAAATTATACCTCTTGGCTATATAGCAATCAACCTGGGTTTCTGACTTTGTACTCACAGAAAGCCCCAGGTCATTTCTGCCTCTTACTTAGGGAGTTCCCAAGGCATCTCATTTCCCATTAACCTAATGAAAGCTGTGATGGCAGAAGACTCTTGCAATGGTTGCTCATACAAGCCAAACTACTGCTCATGTTGCTTTATGGTAGCACTAATATTGTTTCCTATGTTACATTATAGTAAGCATTCCACCTAAGTATGCTCAGAGTAAGAAGCAATGCTATGTCTACACCTTGTGCTGAGGTATGTGTGAAAAATCACCAGGGACAAGGAGCTACTGTTAGACCTGAGAAATATTTCAGGGAGGATTTTTGACATTTCAGCTGAGTAAAGGCAAAAGCACAATTCTGTGTTGTTACACTTCTTTGTCATTGCCTCCTTTCTGCCTCTCACCAACATTTTTGATGAGCATGTTTCAAAAAGCATTTTCCAAATCTCTGTGGCTTTGGGAATCATGCTACCTGTGAACCAAGCATCCAACCTCAGGGACCTGTAACTCATCCTGGAAAGTGTTTGTATAAACCCTGAAAGACACTTTCAGGTCCTGAACTGAGGCAGAAATAACCAGCTCCACAAATATAGGCAAGGCAACGTGTTGCTATGTAGCAGTCCTGCAAAAGCAGCGCAGAGGTTTCAGCAACTCACAGGCTGAGATAGTGGTGTCTTGCCATTTCAGGAGAAGAAACCTCCAGTTTGAACAGGAGGTTAGCCTCCAAAAGATTCAACATACATTAAGGCCCCATCTGGAATACTGTGTTTAAAGTTTGACTGCTGCGCTTGGAGATATGGTCTTCTTGGAGATGGTCCAGAGAAAAGCAGTGAGAATGATGAAACGTCTGGAAACCACTGCCTTATGAAAAAAGATTAACGGCTTGGATGAGAAGATACAAAAAACTGTTGCAGAGAAGGGAAGAATCTGTTCTCCGTGCTCACAGTGAGCTTGGCAAGCAATAACCTGCTGAAGTTGCAGCAAGAAATATTCAAGTTTACCATTAGGATTTTTTTGCCTAATCATCACAGTAGTGAAGAACTGATTATGGGGAGGTTTGTGGGCCCTGCATGGTTAGAGGTGGCTTGACAGAGATATCCATGAGGAGAGTGAGGCAGACTAGATGACCTCATCCCTTCCCTTTCAAGCCTAGGAATTATGATTCTATCATTTAATGAATGATGTCAAATAATTGCAAATTTAAATGGTTTCCACATTCCACTGAAAATCTCATAACAACTTGACACCACCTCTAGATTTAAAGAGAAAACCCTACTTCAATCCAAAGAAAATCCATCAACTACAGTTTTCTTCTATCTATACTGGCTGGTTTTCTTTTCAATTTAGCATCTATATTACTAAAGGCTTATTAAATCATCACTTTAAAACACTGCAAAACGTCAAGTTTTAAATAGTTCCCTCATTTAAAAAAATAAAATCAAATCAAAACCCCACCAAACGCCCACATTTTATCCTTTAGACCTGTTACCTTTCCTCTTTTTCAGCATCCAGGAACTGACAGTGCTGTAATTTCTCTACATGTATGGCAGTGTGTTTAATTCTGGAATCCAAGTCCTCACATCAAAACTATCTTTATATAGGCAAGATCAGCCATGTCACTTTGAGACTGCTGGCAATCTGGGATCAAAGGCACAGCAATGTACTGCCTTTACACCTGATTGCTTCAGTGACAAATCAGATTTGTCTTTCAGTCCCAAATTCACCATGTAAAGTGCACTGACATAATAAAAATTTCATTAAGCAGCTTTTTTTTTTTTTTCCATATAACAAACTTCAAAGGGAAAGAGAATTTGGAGGCAAAAGTGTATGTTATAATTTATGAAAAAAAATACAGCTCTGAATGAAAGGATACTATGGAGAACTGGGACATTCCTTTGCAGAAGTATTAAATGCCCACAGCTGAGAATCACTCCACAGAACTGAAAATCAGGCCAGCATTATTTAACCAAGATGAGCCATTTTCCACATATTATTTATCAGCACTAACCTGTAATAACTCTACCAAAGGCAGAGTCTGGCCTTAAATATTTCTGTTGCAGTAATTTCTTCTGCTTTTTATGGAGAGGCTATTTATCCCTTCGAGGGATAATTAATGTCGACAGGAATCTGCAAGTCCCTAATTCCTAATGAAACTGAAGAATGGCACAGATTAATTTGAAAGGAGACCATCTTGGAGCATTGCCAAGAATGACTGAATTTTTCTTTTTTGCTTTGGGGAGATGCTCGCACCCTTCAGTTTCCCATTAGCACATTGCACTGGGGTGAGGCATCCGAAGAACTGCTCAGCCCGCATCAAACCCTCCAGAGGAAAACAGCCCAAGTCTTTATCACCTTATCAGCAGAACATTCACACTGATATGGGCAATCCCCTTAACTCATGCAATGGAAGACTGATTGCAGCAAATAATTAGATGTCAGCAAATTTAAAAATTATTGATAATCTACAATCCCTTTTCATTCCATAGAGCGTTTCAGCTATAGTGGCTATATCACATATTTTGTGCCCTACAGATTTTATTTTGTTTTATTCTACTTTTTTTCCACATATGCCAGGCAAGCAAGTCCCACCGACTTATTCTTGATCAGTAACATGCAAAGTAAATCCCAATTTACAAACTTTGACTTTTTTTTTAAAGGGGATGTATATATATATATTTTTTTTCATTACAAGCAGATGTAATAGTTTGTTCACTGTAACTTCTGGTGTCTTTGTTCTATGCCATTTCATGCATATTGAGCAACACAGAGTCTGCCTTGCAGACAATAAAAAGAAAAAAGAAAATCAAACTGACAAAAAACAAGGTTAGAAGAAAAACAAATACAAGCCATGTTGTCCTGAAGTCCTCTTAAAATGAGTACTATCTAGCGAATATAGGGCCACACCATAAATCAAATCCTGTCTTTCTGGTCAGGACTGGCTTCTAAGAACAAATGAGCTTCCATTTAGCCTTTTCATATTTTTATAGCTTCAAATAAGCAGATATATAAATATGGAAACAAAGCTTAATTTACATTTTCACACTAGAATCTGATTGCCTATGTCTATGGCAAATTCAAAGAGTACGCATCTAAGGTGCATAGCCATTGAACTTACATCAAAAGCAGAATTTAGACTTCTAATTTCCATCTTCTAAAATATATGCTTGATACAAAATCCCAACTCAATTTGAGATATAACAAGGATGGAAAAACCTGTTGCCTTAGGTCCCAAATTCAACCCATGACTTCATTTTGCAAGGCATGTGAGTACAAGTCTTTTTTCATGTTATTATTGGGTAAACAACTGTGGTTAATGTTTGGCCTAAGAATGTTCCGAAAAGCCTAGTCAGCATTTGGCACAGGCTAGTTTTCCCCAGCCTGAATAGACCCTATTCAAGTGATGTTTCAGAAGTCCCAACAACAAAAATTGCAAAAGGGAGCATGTGTATCACCCAGAGAGTATCCATAACATATCTGGTCATGAGATACAAGAGAAGAGGTAGAAACCTAGACCCAAGAGAGAAGAGTCATACCTGGCTGCAGAACTTCTTGAGATACTCTTCACACTGTACTGGCCTGTACAAGAGCCTTCCACAGTGAAATCATCACGCCTTATTCTCATTTAAATTTGGCACTTTGGAGGCCAATTTGCTTTCAGGCATATCAAATAGAAGGCATATGCTGCATGTAATGTACCCTCGGTGTAGGAATTACATTTTATGTCATTTCCTGGTGAACCAAATCACCTCTATTGTAAATATATGGGCTTCCAAGAATTTTGACCAAGGGTGAATTGTGTTCATTCAACTTGTTTTAAACACTGCAAACAGTAGGCTATGCATTCTAGTACTATGGAGGGATATCTGTTAATTCAGCCATGATCCAGTGATACTTAGATTACTTTTGACCTAACTGTCCTTAGGAAATCTGATGTTCAGTCACTAGCTTTTCCCTAAACATTGTTCTGACATGTGCAATACATTTTCTGCCATGAAGTTCATGCATCCAGTACAAGATAAGGAATCAGTTTTATACAAGTTGGTTCCAGTCTGGTGAAAGTTTCTACTACTCAGTCAGGTAAGCTTGACTTTTGTTTAAAAAGTTATCCTTTTGGACTTTTGCCAGCCCCAAAGTTCCAAAAATCAAGCCATCCACCCAAAAAAATAGTATGATCAATTTAACTAGAATACTTTTATTAAACAGGAGACTTCAGCAATCTGTTCTCTTTCTGATATTTTTAGAATGCATTTTGGTCATACTTTCTGGCTTTTCTCTTAAGACATACATCTTAAACATTTTTGGTTTTTTAATGAATGCTGGGTTTTTTTTTCATAATCTTATGACTTCCAGAGTTGAGGTTTAAAAAAGCTATCAGATATCAGGAAACCTAAGATAAAATTACAAGACTTGTTACCTCTTCAACTGCATGTACAAACAGGGAGAAATCTTGCCATGGATGACTGACTTCCCAGTCTTTCTAAAACCATGTTCCAACTTGACACTGTATCTTTGCCCTTCAACCTTATCTCCAAAGGGATTGTTCAGTATGGCCAATCATCTGTAGGAACCATATCTATTATGGGGCTAATTTGTAGCCTATCCTTTTTTTCCTGAGATTGGCTGGAAGAAAGAGTACTTCAGAATTTTCCCTTTATTCTTACGTTATTTTACCTGCAAACCACATAGTTTTACATTTTCATATGGGCTTCTGGGTTTGGGTTATGCATCTGTGAACAAGCCTGTCTGTATTTTTCCTTTTAGACAGTCCTGTTCTCCCGGCACAATTATGTGGACTTTGAAATTGTGAACCTTAAAAATACTTCACACACTTTCTGGTTTTACTTTCTGAAGTTCTTTAAAAAATACTTTGTATCTCTTACTGAGCTTTTCTGTATAGGCAGGAATTTACTTGAATTGAGTATCACATTTAATAGGTGACTACTAAAAATAAAAAATTAAAAATAAAAATAAGGAAGCAGAAAAGATAGAAAAATATATGCTCCCTTTCATGTGGGTTGTTTCGATGACAAATGTTCTTGTGTTAACTATTTCCTTTAGGGCAACCCCTGGACCCAACAGAAATTGTTCTGCTGCTTGGCTTTGGTGAGATTTATGGAGCAGTGGTGCCCATCTTACATTCAGAGGAGGGAGGAATGTGCTGAATCTGGGGAGAGTTCATTGGTGGTGTGAGGAGAAGAGATTCCTCTTACCTGAGAGAACTGTGGCCACCAAGATCTCAGGACTGCATTGTCCTGAAAACATTTAAAGGGAATTCAGATGCTGTCAACACAGTGGCCAACTTCAAGTCATCTGCCGGCTTCAGAAAAAGAGATTCATGATAGCAAGATGGTTAAACTATCTTATTGCTAAGCCTATGATGTCCCCACAGGTGGCAAAGGGAGCATAACAGATACCACCTTTGGCCAGAGCAAAAAATATGTAGACAAAGAACTGAATTCAAAGACATTGGCCCTTGCCCTAGCCAGCACAGCTACCAGTACAAACTGTACTGCTTAGATGTAGAACTAACCAACTAGAAAAAGTACTAACCAACATTGGTATCCCTGGTATCACACTAAATCACTGAGGAAATCTGTTCTTGCTGTTAATAGAAATTCCCAAACTATGTGTGGACTTTCTACCTCAAGCTTTGTCTGCTTCAGACTGTGAGTTTGCCTTAACATGAACAGGACTTAGCCTTCCAGCTAAGAGTCAAGGTGGGATGGCTTCCTCTCCTCCAACAGAGACAGTGATGGAGGAGATAATTTCTTTCTGCACAGTAATTTCCCAAGTATTCAGACATTTGTTATGTTCAGAACAAATGAATGACAAAGGTCATCTGGCAGGTGAGCCTAGTTCTGCCATATTCTTCCTGAGATGGCATGACAAGTAATGCATAAAGATTTCAAGATGAGAAGTGCCATGATTAAGTTCACTGTTTCATTCTTTTCTAATAGTACTTAATACATGTTTTGCCTTTGCAATGTAAGCTAAGCATTGGGCTGATGTCTCAGGAGAACTAGCCACAACACTCCAAAACTTAATTTTCTGAGCAGTAGCAGCTCATTTAGAATCCATCACTATGCATGTACAGTTATTGATAGGTTTTCCCCATGTGAATTCCTTTGCATTTAATGACATTGAATTTCATCTGTCATTTTGCCATTTAATATTGTGAACTTCTTCAGTAGTATTCTGCATTCAGCCTTAAATTTGAACCCACTGAATCATTTCTTATCCACTGCAGAGCTTCACCTCACTAGTAATGCCTTTATTCCAGGCTAATTCTGAACATGTTGAACAATACAAATTCCAACACTGACCTTCAAAGTCTTCTTCTGATGGTTGTGATCTAAACATTTATTCTTGTCCTTAGTTAGACTAAAACATGATCTTCCTTCTAAGCCAGTAAGAACCTATAATGTCTTAGAGTCAATTGGGAAGAATATCATCAAAAGGTTTTGAAAGTTAAGGGGCATCATAATGATCAGTTCATTCCTTAAGTCAAGGGCATTTAAGCTTTTGAAAACATGATGTCCATATGCCAGACACCAAAAAAAAGAGGATGGGGGCTAGAGGCAAGGAAAAGAAATATTTTGTTTGTTTGTACCTTCGCTTATCATTGGTATTCCTTGTTAGGGGTACCTCGTCTCATGGTGACTTCTTAAACCCTTTTATCACACAGCATCCCTTGCTCCCTCCACTACTGTGATAGAAACTTCTAAATTCATCCCAAATCCCAGGGTCCTAGCCCAAGAGCACCAAGCTCCCAAATGCCCTTAAGCCAGGGTTTCCCAGGCCCCTGCTCACACCTCTCCTTCCCAGCCCCATGTGTCCTACCTGCCCTGTATGTCCTGCCTGGCAGGGTTTCTCCTCTCTTTGCTCCTCAAAGTCTCTTCCACTGGACAACTTCTCCTTCCCACTTAAAGGGAGTCTCTCACTTAAAGGGAGACAGGTAACTGCATGGAAGGTACTTAAGAACACTCTGTGCTGAGGATTAAAGCGCCACAGCCCTTTGCCACCACCAGCCCCTCCGAGTTTAGTCAGCACCAGTCAGCTGGTGGTCCTCACCACTGGCAGCCTCCACTTCAGTGCAGCTGGGCATGAGGGCTGCATTATTTTCAGTCCCTCCCCTAGTAGCTAAACACTAGCTTGGAGAATATTTACTCCAGTGTTGTTGTAGTAGCAGTGGCTACAGTGCACACATCTTGAGGTGTTACCTCCAAGGGAGATTCAGTGAGGAGCTGGGGAAACTGATGAAGCCAACAACCACTTTTTCATTCATAACAAGATGTGCCGTTATTTTAGCACAGTCTACTTTACTAGGATATAACAAGGCAAGTAATTTACTTCATAAATATGCAGTTTTAATAGTTATAATCACAAACCTCAATATAATTATTTCTTACAAAACCCTGATCTTTCTTCTGGGACAAGAAAATATTTTTTAAGACCCACTTTCAGATGAAGTGTTATTAACAGTAATTTGCATAGTTCAGCAATTTGGAACTTTGCAAAATTAAAGGTTTAGTCTTCTCTTTTCTCACTGCAGAATGATACAGTTTCCTGTTAATCTTTCCCTGAATGCTCTTTGACTGTACTTTTCTTAGATTTTAAGGCCAAAAAGGAACCATTATGATGTTCCTGCATACCATGGCCGTTTTTTCCAGAGCTAATAGTTTTAGTCATTCTGAGATAAAATTTTATTCTGGTGTGATGTGATGCAAATTAGCCTCCAGAAGGCAAGTGAGAGGTTGTATAAAGGATTTCAAATTGTGTTAACAGTCTAATATTATTAACAAATGAGAGTTTCTGGATGTGGGCCTCACAACTATTTTTCACAAAAATCTCACCCAGACTACATGTAGATTTTACAGGCTTGTATATCACATCTCTGATAGAATTTAACATAGGTAATATAACTGATAGAATATAGCTGATAGAATATAACATTAGGTATCTTTTAAAAATGAATAGACAAACAACAAGCCCCCCACAAACACTCTAAACCTTAATCTGAAAGTGTTGAGAAACGGTCATGCAAAAGCATGTGTTTTAGCAAGACTTTCAAAGCTTAGGGAAGGACTGTGCAAGTTGTGAGCATCAAAGTTAAGCTTTTAGGATGTATGGATTTCACTTTCATTACAGAGTCTGAAAATAGAGATGAACCAAAAGGTGATTTTATAGATCTCTTAAGTATAAAGTTACTTTTAGATGCTCTCAATTAGCTCAATAGCCTACTGCACTGAGTAGGCATGAAGACACTAAACCATTTTTGCTGGTTCCCATATTAGGTATTTATAGATGTCTCTGCTTGGTAGTTATCTTCTGCATCATCGGCAAAAGAGAGCCTCTTTTGCAACACTACTGGTTTAATTTTGCCCCTTCTGAAAGATCTTCATAAAAATAGTGTTAAGAAAAAACAATTACCCTTTGATTGAAAAGTTGAGTAACAAATCTGAACCCATACCATATTTTTGCAACTGCATTTCTTAAAATAAGGCTAGTATGTTCATAATGCTACTGCTGATAGAGTTTTCACTATTGCTGCGGTAGAAAAGGCTGTAATGGTTTAATACATATAAAATATTCTTCAGATAAATAAAAGATTAACTTCTCTATGTGAGACTGTAGAATACAGATAAATGAAGTAATAAGAATGAACTGAACCTAAAGCATTTTTTTATTCCTCCAACTTTCCTGATATAGAGAAAATTGTAAAGATCAAAAGAAGGGGGAATCAATAGGATTAGTTTCAAGAACATTGCAGTGTGTTTCTGATAATCCTATCCAATAAACTGTTATTTTTTCAACTAAACTTTGCCTCCCATTTGGTGTCATTAGCCATGCTGATCCAATGCTGCTTGCCTTACTTGCAGTAGTACTCTAGACAACCCTTTTAAATGATTCCCCAATGGATTATCTGAACAATTTCCCATTGAAGGCAGTGAGTAACCACTGAGTGCTGAGGTAATATAATTTCAATAAATCAGTTCCATCTGAAATGTCAGATAATGGCCAAACTAGATAATGGAAATGGAATCCAGCCATATCCTTTTGTGAAATGCCAGTTTAATGTGAAATAAAAGCCATTCATCCTTCCCACTCCCTAAATCACATCAGTTGAAACAAAGAATTTGTCGATGCTGAAATTGGGGTGAAGGCATAGATGCAGGGAAGGAGGTAGGTAACAGCAAATGGTATGATAGGATACCTTACCCTTGAATGGAGTATAGATTGCCTCACTCCCAGATGTAGGGTATGAGGACTGTTCAGCACTCTCAAAGGTATTGGTCCCCATATTTAGATATTGGTTTAATGGTTTAAAACATGACCAGTGAATAAAAGACTCCTGTTTTCACTAGGAGTGAAGGTCAAATAAGCAGGGTCAAACCCACCTCTCTGAACTCCAAATGGAGTTCCCTAAGTATTAGTTATGGTGTAGAAAAGAGGGTTGAAGATGCTTTCTCCTCTTCCCGGTTATCACTCCCTAACGAGGAGCACAAATTGCACAGAGCAGAGGAGGGAGCTAGCAGAAGACTCCCTAACTTAGGGATGTGGTTAGGGCATATCTCAGGAAGTGGCGGGTGCTGATATGAACCACCTCAGGTGTTGGAAAACATTATCTGTCCCCTCTCTGAGTCAGGTGGATGATAAACTGCAACTGGAAGTGAAGTTGTGGCAGAAAATTTTATGAGCCACTTAATGATACTAAGAAGAGGAGACATCCTCTCCTTCATTCAAGTTTTTGCCTAGGGGCCCAGTTCTGTCAATGTGGGGCCTCCCGAAGGAATTATACAGGATATTATCTGCGCTGGGGGATGGTTCAAAGACAGGTG
The DNA here is from genome assembly GCF_003259725.1 of Athene cunicularia. Classification (NCBI taxonomy): domain Eukaryota; kingdom Metazoa; phylum Chordata; class Aves; order Strigiformes; family Strigidae; genus Athene; species Athene cunicularia. The sequence goes on from NW_020799097.1 coordinate 21,572,438, forward strand.
TGGAGCTGCTGAGATATGACAGTTCAGGGCACTTGCAGAACTGGAGAAGAGTAATGAGTCCTCTGGGTGCTGCATGGTCATCTTAGGTGTCTTCAGGCGTAGGGGATTTCAAGTAGAGGGGAAGGATGGGAGAGGAAAAGAGATCTATGGTTCACAGCTTGCAATTTAGGTACCTGAAAGCTGCCTAAGTGCTGGTTTGGCTCTCAATCCAAGCTATGCTGTGAATAACAGTCATATCTGAAAGCTTAACCCAGTACAGCAAGACCTGAGATGACAAGAAATGAGCTCTGTGAAGGCTGGAAGGCAGAACAACACTTCAAGGCAGGAGAGATTGTTAGAGGTGTAGAGAATGAAGGCTTTGATGGTGCTCAGATGAGTAGGCATGAAGCATAAGGAAGAGGCTGCAGTGCTCAAGCTGAGAATTCATTTTGGCAGTAAGGATAAATAAAAAGAAACACATTTTTCATGCTGAGGTTGGAAAAACAGGAACAATATTTGGCAAAGTCTTTACTCTGGTAGAGAAATGGAGACAGAAATGGCTTGTAACAGTGGTAACGTTATTGTTACCTAGCACAACCTGTCCACTGTTAACACAGATGTTCAAACCAGGCATAATTTCCTAAGAGCAATTAAAAACCTACTCAGGTAAAAGAAGGAAAAATTATTTTGATTAAATTTAAAAAAATAAGATAATGCCTAGCTTCAAAATGAATATGCGTTTAGACATCTTTCTGGGTGTATAAAACAGGGAAAGGCTCAGTCTTGCAAGCTGATCTTGCCTTGAAACAACATGACCGAGATAATTCCCTGGCTAACAGGAGAAAGCGGTCAAAAGAGCAGTGAGGGGCTCTGTCATTAGGATAAACTCAGACACTAACATATTTTTAGGCACAAAACCTGTATTTTGACAAGTCACTGCATGGTTACAGCCCATTGATTAGGCTGGGATCCTCATGCTCACCAGTGCAGCATTAGCTGTCAGAGCCTAAGGGGTTCACTCAGTGCCATCAGTGGTGACTTGAAGCTCCTCTAGTAGATCATTTCATGGGGCACATGTAAACGGGCACAGGAAAGATGAACATCATCTGTCAATAGCCATTCCTTTAAATAGAGTTGTGCTAAATACGCATACATGGGTTAGCTTAGAAAAGTAAACCAGGCATTTCAATATCCACTAAATGGTATTGCTCCCCTGAAATAGCTCCCTGGGGAAGGCCTCAGCAGGACAGGGGAGATTTCTGCTGCAGGAGACACTGGTGAGTGGAAGGTTCCTGCAGAGCATGCTAAATCCCACCCAGCTGCTTTTTCTGCAAAAAAATGTGGTGCAGAGGCTAATGCTGTGTCAGATACTCCAGCCTGAGTCAAACAGGTGCATGACTGGAGTCAGAGTCTTGAAATCAGGATTAAAAAAGTCTGTAGAGTGAGATGAATGAAAACAGAACTTTGCTCTCTAACTCTTGGCTATTCTTAGCAAATTGTCGTTAGCTGAGAAAGCAGGAAGTTCAGAAAATAAGAAGCACTAATCACAATAAATTGATTTTAATGCATCTAAAAATAAAAGGCACAGTACTTCTCTCAGATATAGCTGCAGAGAAACTGATTCATTGCACCTAATATAAAATTGAAATTCTGAATTAATTCTCAAGGGAAAATGGAGCTAAGGCAGGACGACTGCATCTCTCTACTTCAGCACACCAGGGTAACTGTATTCCTGTAACGCTGAAGTTCTGCAGTAAGATGTGCTGTCTTTTGCTGCCGTATTTGGTTGAAGTTTCTAGTATGTATGCGTTCCTCTAACTGAGAGGCTAATTCAAGCTGCCCTCAGTTTATTCCACTTTTCCTTTCTGACAAAGGAGAGGTGTTAAGTCCATTGCATCCCTAACTGTCAAGTGTCCTGACATTCAATTCCTTACTAATTTTGATCAAAAGATTCTTAGAAACATTTTCAGCTCCAGTAACCAATGAAACAGTGAAAAATCTTTTTAATGTCAGCATTGTCTGATTTTCTTCTCCCCCTTAAATCTTCCATACCAGCATGTTAATTCTTGTTAGCCACTCAGAACAGTCAAGAAATATCTTGTGCAAAAAATACATGAAAATGCTTAAGATGCCAGGTTAATGACTCAAAAATTAATGGATTCCAGATTTGAGATCATCTGAGTAACTTCATGCAATACAACACAACCTTTAGCTATATGATTATTTTCTTTTTTTCCCCTTCTCTCAGGGGAAAACACCTACATTTGGGATATAAAATGAAAAAAGAGATTTATAGGAAAATTCTGGTTGGAATGGACCTCCGGAGGTCATCTGGTCCCATCCCCTGCTCAAGGCAGGGCTAACTTCAAAGTTAAATCAGGTTGCTCAGGGCCTTGTCCAGTTGAGTTTTGAAAGGTTCTGGAGATCAGTAGACCCATTTTTTTCTCCCAACATCTTCAGGACTGAAGGGGATCTCTGAAGCACTGAAGTCCAATTTGAGAAAATTTGGAAAACTGGGGTTATTTCAAAAGAATGGAGGACTACCACTACAGGTCAAACCACAGAAGTAGTTACTTAGGATTCTATCAACAATTAATTAAAACTGAAAATGTAATTCAGGGCAGCCAGCATGGCTTTGCAGCAGGCAACTCCAGTGAAAGGATCTTACATTTCTGGTGCAGCAGGTTGTTAAAAAGACAACTAATTTTTACAGTATAATTTTACTACTACAGCATATTATTTTAAGACCTATTTTTTACAGTTTTATGACTACAGCACAGTACTTTAACCAAAATGCTTGCATTATATGTGGAATTAACAGAACACACATCACATAAACAAAAAGCACGCTCAGTGACAGATCTTGGAAAATAAATTGTTGATGGAGAGGTATCCATTAACCAGGCAGTTGTTAATGGGGTATCTTTTCTTGATCTAAAGCTGTTTATATGACAGAGATGATACAAAATCATTGCTGGTGTGTTTGCAAATGACACAAAAACTGGCAAGGTAGTAAATAATAAGAATAAATTTCTGTTATATAGGAGTTAAAACTGTGGAGTCAAATATTTCAAGTTCCACAAAATGCACTTCAATTCAGTTATATGCAAGGTAATATCAAGAATATCTACAGTTTGGAAGACTGTTTTAGAAAGTATTGTTTCAGAGAATGACTGGATGTCATCTCAGATAACTGATCAAGGCAAGAAGCAATCTTGCCTCACACACAATAAAGCTATTCCTGGAATATTTCTTCCAGGTTTGGTTTCAATGTGGAAATAATGAAGGGAGTTCAAATGAAACCTTCAAAATGATTCAGAGGCTGAAAAAACTGATGTGGAAGAAAACGTGCTGCCTTTTTCAGGAAGAAAAGCTGAAATGTGACTTAATAGTCAGGGGCATAGGAAGAAAATATCTGATTCTGGGGAAAGGGTCTTTTTGTTCTGACAAGCAGAGGCATAGTAAAATTTTTGGCAGCTGAAGTTGAACAAATTCATCCCCATTGTTTCTAGCTGAGATGGTCATTAAACCCTGCAGCTCTTTGGCTGGAGGGACAGTAAGCCTCTGGGGGAGTTTGTAGAGGAGCACAAGACATCTCCCTCCCTGTGGATGAGTGACAGCCAAGAAGGCTCAGCTTTGTCCTTGCCATGTTCACAAGACATGAAGCCTACATTAAGATAATGTTTTTCCCTGAGCTTCCTGAGTAGGAACAGCAACCTGGATTCACATACCAACCTCTAGCTGATTACCAGTGTCTGAGCTCCTGCCAGATTTTCTGACAGATTGGACTGGAGGGACCTAGGAGATTTTTCTTTTTTTTTGCCTATACAGCTTGGTTCCAGGATCTGAGAGTTGCCCTGGTCCTCTCCAACTCCCTGACAGTACAGAGGCTGCAAATATCCATGGGGGCTATGTTCCTTTTTCTTATTTATTTCTGACTTAATTTCTTATTTCTCAGAGGCTATGAGACTGCAAATGCACTTGCTTAAGTAGTCACAGAGCTCTCTCTCTCTCTCGCTCTCTCTCTCTCTCCCTCTCTCTCCATATATATATATATATATATATATATATATATTTGCATGCGATCCAATGGGTCATAATAAATAAATGCTCACATTTAATAACACAATAGTATATTCTGGATTTAAACTTCATGAAAACAGAGGCTAAAAGATGGCATCACCTTACACATATTGTTTCCCTGCAGAAAGATGGGACATTTTCTCAGCATCAGAATTTTAGAGCAGCACAGTTTGTGGCCCAGCACAGAGTATTCTCATTGCATGCACCAGTGCAAGTACCTCTCTGACTACGTTAGGATTTGGTACTCTCTACTGTCACAAAGCAGCATCTCATTCCTTCACATCCCGCTGCCAAATGGGATCAAAGTCTGATATTTTAGAAAAAGTTTTTTTTAAAAAAAACAAATACAACAACTAGCAATGTAGCCAGCCACCAAAGACACCCTATGCTTGCCAAAACCAAAGTGTCTCCGTCTGTCCTTTCCATAAGGGACAACCAAGGTGCTGATATCACCATACTTCTCACAACCCTCGCCTCTCCCCCACTCCCCTCAATCACTTCCTGCATTTTGGAAGAACGTGGCACTACGGCAGGGCCCTCTTTCACCCACTGGCCTCCCTACAGAAAGGCAAAACCCTGGTGCTGCTGCAAAGCAAACAGAGATAAGGTCTGAAAGGGAGATATGATCATCATTCAGCTGAAAGAGCCCCCATTTGATTTCCCCATAAGGGTCCATCCTTTTCATCCCCATGTGGTGGAAAGGAAACATTCAGTTTTAATTTTTACTTTCATTCAAGAGTCAGATTTCAAACATTTATTAATTCAAAGCCAGGTACAAATCAAACCTTTGAGCCTAAGAGTCAAAGCAAAACCAAAAATTCGCAAATACAACAGAAAAAGCAATCTTTAAGTCTTCAAAACAGCTCTGAGCCTGCCCTGAGGCTGTTCTCATCCCTGAGTCCTGGTACAGGCTGGAGTTATATTCGACCCTTGTGTCCTGTCTGTGATAGCCTCATAAAACTAACCAGGCATGTATGCTGGATTAAAAACAAGATCCTTTCTCTGCCTTACTGAATGTTGAAATTGGGCAGTGGAAAATACCTGTAAATCTATGGATGCTAGAAAAACACAGAAGTTATGAGAGAGGTTGTAAATCAACAGGATTGTATTTACCAAGAGAGATTGGATATTTTAGGATTTCTTTTCTGAACTGAGTGAAATATAATTTTCATGTCCCCAAAGAGAACAAAAGAAAAATAAAAACAGCCCTCCTTTTTCCTAGCAAATACTTCTGGTTGAGCATTATCCATTTCAAAGGTGAAAGAAACTCTGAAAGAAGCAAAATGGAAACTTTCAGCGTACAGTCTTGGTGAACTAAATCTGACACTGACATTTAATTTTGTAGCATTTTTCAAACTATTCCAATGGAGGACCAAATCCTGTGCCTTCAAGTGTGTGCTAATTGTGGATGTCCAAATAGAAACATCGGGGTTTGCTATTTTTAAGTTTTACTGTGTTCTCACAAATTAAAATAAATAACTGAAAATTTGAATGCTTGTTGGCTGGGCACTGCAAAATGGAAATGGCAAAGATTAGTGAGATGGCAAAGAATAATGAACTCCGCAAAACTTGTGACCTAAAGACCTGATTTTAGAAAGTGCTTCACCTTCCACAGACAGAAAAGCCTGGGTATTTTTACACATATCTCTGGTAACATGTAACTTCAGAGTCCTGCTCCAACTTCCTATTTTAAACCCCGTATCACATGAAGTGATACATAAAGATAAAAGTTACTGCAGGTGAAGTTCTGATATCAGTGAAGTCCTCATCACTTTAGAAATCTTGAGAACAACAGATCAAAATTCAATATGAAAATTCAACATTTTTACTGTTCTGATTGTCACATATTATTTGTGCATGAAGTGCCGTCAGCTATTTCCCCTAGTTTTGACAAGATATTTCTTCAGCATCTAAGAAAAGTAAATTATAGTAAATTATAGTCTGAGCTGAGTTTTAGTAACCACAGTTTCATGATTTTTCTGTTAAAATCTGCTCTCTTTCCCCTTGACTTCACTCTGCTCCCTGTTGCTACAAACGGAATATCAGATCTTCTGAAAATGTGTTTAAATGGGGTTTGGATAATTCACCTCCAAATGTTTGGCTGTGCTATGCTGATGATTATTTCATACTTTGACCCCTTGATCCAGAGCAATTATTCATATTTAAGGAAACATTTCAAACCAAGCAGCTGTTCACATTTGCTATGTAGATAAAGAAGACCTTTGCTTTCTTCAACTATTCCTACTGGCTAATTTTTTGCTAGGGAGAGTAGTCTGAGGAAACACAGGTATATTTTTTTTTAACTTCAATTTTATACAAAACTAGTTTAATGTCTTATCCACAAATCAGTTTTGATTTATACTAAGCATCCATAGAATGAGATGAATGTCTTCCACCTCAGCAACACAAGTTTAAATAAGCCATAAATCACTTTTTGTTGGAGTTTGGATACATAATAGGTCAAACTGTCTTAATGTTTGTGTCAGTCTGTCATAAAAGCACTCACAAAAATCTGGAACCTTTATACCCACTCCTCCCATCCAAAAATCTATATTTACTCAATAACCTTTTGTTCTTCTATTTGTTGCTCACCCTTGTGAGACAAAACATACGCAATGTCTATTTTTAGCTTTGCCTCTGACAGAACTTGGTTTAAATCTGAAATGTTTAAATCCAGTCATGATGTCCTTAGAAAGTCTTAAATGCAACAGTGAATCTAAGGGATTTTTGGAACTGAACAGTGAAAGAATAATTTGAACTTTTAGAGTATTTGGCAGTATAAAGTAATTTTGATTATTTTGTCCATTGGAATACAAATATACACTTTCCAGAGTTTTGCTGTCATAATTTTTAGGAGATTTACTGGGTTAGGTAGCTATGCAACAAAAATAAATACCTGAGGTTAGTACTATTTATTTTTGTTGTAAAACTGCTTTAACTGTATACAATTTTTCCTCCAAAAGTCCTGATTGTTAGAGTTTGTGAGTTGATTCTTTTTTTTACAAATCTTTTTCACACACTGTTAGTGTAATTAATACAAACATATACTGTCTTGCTTCAGGGCTACAACATGCACCCCTAAACCTCAAAAACTCTTTGACCTCAACCTTATCTCTGGTAGATGAAGAATTGTGAACTTGGACCTTAAGGCAAGTTTTAAGATCAGGTGGTCACCAGACAGCACAATAATGTCTCTCTTTTGATTAGAAGAAAAGTCATAATTGTTATGGTAAAAAAAAAAAAAAAAAAAAAAAAAAAAATCAGAAC
>NW_020799097.1:21579816-21614623 GCF_003259725.1 Athene cunicularia
AAAAAAAAAAAAAAAAAAAAAAAAAAAAAGATTTTATTTTATAAACAGTTTATCACAGACCAGCTCCAAATACACTTTTCAGGTTGGGAAATCTCTGCCAACCTAGCACGTGGGGAAACAGAAAGAGGAAACTAGCTTGTTGGTAGGTAACAAACTTCCTCTTTTTTTGTCTAAAAGAAAGCTGTGGTTAAGTATCCAGTAACTATGGATGTCCCACACAACTAGACAGTAAGTCTTGAGGTATCTATACCTCAGGAGACACTGATTTTTATTTTTTTTTTTTTTTGTCTTTCATGTTTTGATGGGGATCAGTGACAAGCAACGTGGCTAAGAGAATTACCTGTCCCTCTTACCACTGAAACATGAAAAAAGGGTCAGACTTTACTAATAAACTTCTCAATCACTGCGTAAAGATAAGGACAAAGTAGAGCTATGAAGAGATTTGCTGACTGAATAAAGTTTCACTGGAAGAATTTAGAAACAGAGATTTTGTCTGGCAAGTACTACACAGCCTGAATGGAGCTGATGGCTCCTGGGCCTTTGTCTCCTGCCCTTTGTGGCATTACTCTGTACGCAAGACCTTGGTCTGATATATGGCTGATACAAGCACATACATCTGTCATGCGAGTGGATCATCTGCTGCACAGCACATGCCTAGATCTATTATGTGCAGTTCGACTCAATAATATCCTAGTATTTCACAGAATCACAGAACAGCTGAGGTTGGAAAGGACCTCTGGAAGTCATCTAGTCCAGCCCTTCTGCCACCTAGAGATGGTTGCCCAGGATAACGTCCAGATGGCTTTTGAATATCTCCAAGGATAGAGACTCCAGAACTTCACTGGGCAACCTCTGTCAGTGCTGTCACCCTCAGAGTAACAAAAAGTGTTTCCCGATATTCAGAACCTCCTGTGTTTCAGCACATGTGTTTCAACATGAAAACTTCTCTAACATACGGCCCTAGAATTAAAAAATAAACAACTAAATTGCACAGATAACACAGGTATAAAAATGAACTACAGATTAGGCTTTGTTGAATAAATTAATTTGTTTGCTTGCATCTGTCACTTATGTAGGATAAAATAAAAAGTAGCAAAATCACTCTATTATGTCATTTCATTACGTGGCATTATAAAACGTGCTGCTCTGGTTTTTGAATAACATTTAATGTTGCATAATACCTTAATTACTTTTCAGAGAACATGGTATTTTTCAATTCAATAAAACCAATCATTTTGGTCCCATGCAAGGTCACAAAAGATCTGAAAAATTGATTTCAGGATAGCTCAGACAGATTTTATTGAATCTGGCCCTCAGTTATATATCTATCATTGTTAAGGCAATAGCAGGGTCATGGTGTTGTCTGTGTAAGATCAATGGGTAAAACGAGCTCTTAGCAGCGATGGATTCTTCTCAGAGCTATGTCTAATATTTATCTGTTTCTGGTGGCACTCCAAATGCATTAGATATTTTCCAAAAAAGAAAGGCATAACTTCTGTTGCTGGACAGCTTCTTGATAAAGTTCACTGGAACGGGACAGGGCTAAGGGGAGGAGAGGGGAAAAAAAAGACAGCCTAGCTGAGAAACAGAGTCAAGCAAACCTTGTGTCTTGCATTGATCCAGCTGACTTCCAGGAAGGAAAAGTATGTTCACACATCTAAGGTAAACACCACAGTAAGAAATTACCACAGAAGGGTACAGAGATGTTTATGTGAGAGCCAGTGGCACATGTTTAACTTGTGGATGATGAGTCAGCAGGCAGAAAATCCATGAATCCTGTTGAAATCTCTAGTAGGCTCTCTATCCTTGGAAATACTCAAAATTTGACTGCATGTGACCTTGAGTGACATGATCTAATGCCAAATCTGGATCTAACTTACAGAGTCCTGCAAGAGCTGGACCAAATGAAGTGATCACTTTACATCTTAAATTATTGTCTGATACTGTAAAAAGGGTAAGACATGTTTAACACCTGGGTTAGTAAGCATTGCCTCACTGACAGAATTTTTCTAGATCAGGAAAAACATGGGTATTTATTCAGAGTTTATTAATATTATGAAAGGGCAGATGAAAACTGCCTCAACTATGATGGCCTGAAATTCCTGTTCCAGGTATTTCCTCGGAAGGGAAGAGGTTTAGAAACTTGCATACCTTGAAACCTACCTCAGGAAAAGTCTGAAGGGTAAAACTGCTCTCAACTTAATCCTTGCATTTTCTGGTTTTGATACTTAAAGCTAGACTCTTAAAAATCAGAGTTTGAGGGTGACATTCTCAAAAGGAAATATAAATTAATGGTCTTATTACTCTTTTAACATGGACACACACCCCCCCACCAGACACACACTTCTCACCTGATTGTACATTCTGGGATGAAAAGACAGAAGGCATCCCATCTTAGCTGCTTGCAGTTACATGGGAGAAAACTGGGACTCTTTCTTAGTGCTACTTGGGCACTTACACACATGCAAGAGGACAGGAGCTTTGTGTGACTGAGTGGAGCTCGAGACCATGACAGGAGATTCTGTTCTGGAGACAAACTATTTGTCTTTTGGAGGACTCCCACAAAACCAGGTAAACCCCATGAAGCTGTGGGATAACCCAACATGATGAAGCTCAGGCTGATGAATGAGTTTAGGAAGAGGTAGCCTCCATAACTGTGCTTCTGAGCTGCTACCCAGCTGTTTAGATACTTGCTGCCTGTTTTTTATCCACATCCCTTTGACCTTTTGCTCCTCAGCATGGGTGCATGGAGAGGCAATGCACTTTTTCTTCACTGGATGAAGCATAAGCATACATCATGCCACTGGGAGGGATTCTTTGAAATGCCTAGATCACTAGGCACCCATGCAGTGCTCTGTACACCTCTACTACGTATTGAAAACCACAGTGCCTACTGCAGCAGAGGTGAGCATACGCAGCTCACACTCTCAAGCAGCAGCATTAACACATGTAAACATGCCAGGAGTCTTACAGCTTGTGGGGTTGTTAGTGAGGAAGGGGTGGTGCATGAGAGGAGGGGAGGGCATCTCAGAAGATGAAGACTCCTTGCAGTGATCATGCCAGAGGCAGCTTTCCTCTGCTGAAGCACTAGATGGAACAGCTCTGCTGATCTCAGCTGAGACAACCCAGCAGTTAAGGACTGGATCAGGAACTGTTTAGGAGTCCACAGCTTTAAGCTAATGCCCTGAATTCCACCAAAAAGGTTATCGGGGGGACCAGCTAGTCTCAGCACACCAGTCTCTGTGCTGTCGGGGTGCAGCTCCACACTATAAGCAGCCCACAGTCTTTTGAGAAAGCACGAGCTTGCAGATGGTTACAAGGTGCTGGCACCATGCTGAGCACGTAGCAGCAACCTAAGCTTAAGTGTGATAAAAGAAAGATAACTGTGAGGGACCACAGAGGCCAGGAGAAGGTAATGATCTTGTCAAGGGCTCATGACAAAAACTTGCATCTGCTGGATCCTGACCTGACTGTGCTGAGGGACAGCCCAGGTCTGAGTTTCAAGGGGTGAAGCTGTGGTGCTCAATACCTGGCTGCCAATACAAATTGCCCCTGCTGCCTCTGCCCAGCCTGCCTGTCCCACCACAGCAATGTCTGGACAGCAGCCTGGGGCAGGGATACCAGTCACACACGTACAGATTGTAGCTGACTTTAAATGAGCAAGTCATCACACCAGCAGTGGTGTGTAAGGTGACTCTAAAGCAGAGGGAACTAAGGCAGGCTACTGATAATACTGATTTAAAAAGGGGAAATTAATGGCTGAACCTGGTTTGCTTCCAGGCAAGCCCTGGAGTTACTTGGAAGCACAGATACACATATTTTTTTTTTTTTTTTTTTTAAAGAAGAGAGGAATTACAGGAAAAATAAATGTCTTTTATTTCCCGTCCAATCAACAAATACATCCATTTTGCACAGCCTGCTGAACTTCAGTTTAAGTGATACATCTAGAAAATCTGCATGTTACTGATCCTGTAAGATACAGACTGTCTGAGTTCCTCTTTGAATGAATGCCCAAACCCATGCACGACTTTGAGGTATAATAGAAAAAGAGATGAGTCAGTTTTTTTTCAAACTGGTTTCCTCACTGGGAAAATATTCTTCTAGGTCACACAGTACTTATTTACTCAGTAAATACTATGACAGTGAGATTTACAGCCATGTCATTAATAACACCCATTGACAAAGAACTTCCTCAAAACTCTTTCATCTCCAGACAAACATGATATATGTGCAAAAGAGTGCAGTTATGAATTTACAGCTGAACATGTGCATTTAGAGCAGGGGTTGGTAGGGAAAGGGGGAGGAAAACTTGAAAAACAATGCCTGATATTTTTTTCCCCCCTATGATCAGTATTTGGGGCTGACTCATTTATTTTGAATAGTCTCTTATTTGTTTCATTGGTTACTCAGGGCTCTTTTGATCTCTTAAAGGATGAACTGGGAAGGGACTTCTCTTTTGGAAAATTGGGCAATTCTTAAACTCAAATCTGCTGATAATTATTTTGTCTGTAATGAATGAACAAAGTGATAGTTCTCATTGGATTTGGTTAAGACCCATCTTAATAATTTTCCCTGTTGTCTGAATGCATCCACTTCACATCTACCTTGCAGGAATTGTGACGGGAAAAAGGAGACCTTGGTGGAAATAAATGCAGTTGCTTCAGTGCACCTTTTTATTGAAGCTATTTTGTATTTCATGAGTCTCTTCTGTTTTTGTCTTGTAATGGCTGTAGGATTTTATATTTATTGGTACCAATTACACTCAGTCTTCTTTATAATAAAATAATTTTCCATTGTAAAATGACCTAGTGTCCAAGGAGAAAGTTTTGTGGGTCACAGTTAACTTGGAGAATTTTTTCTCAGGAAAAGGAAAACTTAACAAACCCATTTCTTTTCAAATACTGGGTTTTTTTCTTAACTTCATTGTTTAGATTTATTTTTTAACTTTATACCATATTTAGGTGTCTTTTACACTATATTTCATGTCACTTAACTCTGACATTACCAAACAATTGCCTGAATATTCCAGAACACATTCAACTTAAATTATAAAGAAACATGGAATGTAACTTACATTTTCTGGCCATATTTAACACTAGACTTTTTTTGCTAGTATCTGCAGCTGCTGCATCCACTAGTTACTTTTACTCTGCAGGTTTATGCTGAATCTTTGATTATTTCATTACTAGCCCAGTTCCTGCAAATGAATATTAGGAAAAAAAAAAAAAAAATTCTGACCTGGATTTTCTATATAGTCAGTGCAGAGAAGGAGCTACTTAGACATCACATCCACAGGGAGATTTTGTGTGCCTTTCTTTGGTGTCTAGCCTGAAGAAATGCAAGATTTGTGGAGATGGGTAATATCTTTTATGGGACCAATTGTAGAGGTTTTCAGAAGCCCCAGCCTCTTTCTCGATCACCTATATAGGGAATTTGGGTTTTATCTTTAGAGAATTGCCTCATTAGCATGCACAGTTTAAATGCAAACTGAATTAAACAGCAAAGTCCTGGCCAGTGGCTGCAGTAAAAACCTTGAAAATCTCCTCTGAATGTGCACAGGAACTAACGAGAAAGGCCCAAATGGCTTTTAAAATAAATCCCAGGGTTGTGCCAGCTTCATGACTTGGAGGATCTGGCTCTTGCTATTTCAATGCATGGGATACAAAAATTACTGAGCCAGGCTTTTGCATCTTGCTGCCCATCTGGCATTCCTTCAGGTTTGCTTCTAGTAAAGCCTGTCCCCCATTGCTGCAGAAGCTCTGGATAAGAAGGGCTTTTTAACACACCGCAGAGGCTGTGCTGCTGCCCAAACAGGCAAAAACATCTGCCACAGCTCTGGCAGCAGACAGGTCATCTTGGACAGGGCACTTAGAGTGCTCCAGGCCCTGCAGCTCGCCCCGGGCTCTGGTTTTACAGTGCTGGTGGTTGGGAGATGAGCTGCTCCTGGGTCACAGCACCACACCTCCCCAGCAGTGGATGCGAGTCCTCTCCTCAGCCATGGAGAGAGATGATGTAAAGCCAGCAGCATGCATCTGGCTGATGTGGAAAGCAGGAGGCTCAAGCAGGGAGCACAGGCAGTGGGGAAAGGGCTGCAGGAGTCACTGCAGTCACTGCAGTCTGGTGATGGAGGCAGCCTTGGCTGGGACAAGGGGGGTTGTGCCCCCTGCCATAGACATGTGATACAGCCAGAGTGGCACCTACAGCTGTGTAGTGCATTCAACTTGAGGAGCAATTATTCAAACTGTATCAGTGTTTGAGGCCCTACAGGTGTCCAGTGTGGTGTAAGTGTAAAGAAAGAGGTGACACCAGCCCCAAAGAGCCACAGAATAAGTAGTCAAGCTGCATGGGGCACGGTGGAAAAGAGGTGGGGAGGGGAATGAGAATATCCAGAGTGATATATTTGGAGGCAGGGCAGAGACGAGGGGGTGGGACCCAGATCTTCTAATTGTGTTTAGTGATAATGTTCTCTGGAAAATAAAAATGAGAGCCGATACTGAGGTAATGACTACTGATGCTGATCTATGTCAGAAAAACAGATGTAAGTCACCAGCCTAATAGCACAGACACATAAGAACTCCTGAGGTATTATTCTGCACAGAGACATACAGAGTTTGTATACATGAATAGCTGCAGATTTATCAGACCTGGGTGGTGACGGATGTGCCAGGGCAAGGCTGGTGCATCCTGGGCGCCGGCAGGCAGGCACAGCCAGGCATCCCACTGTCCCTTCCTGGGGCAATTTCTGGGAAAGCCACTAGATGTAGATACAGCGTTAGACTGCCACTGGTCCAGGAAAATGTGGTCTGTCTTCAAGGGAAAATTACCTTTCAGTGCCGTGAGAGGGGGCAGGTGCTTCTAAACAGAAATTAAAAACCTTTTAAGGATTATACTGATCTTCATAACAATGACAGCAAGCAGTGTGATGGTTTTCTAATAATGTCTTATTTAGTCAATATTTAAAAAAAAAAAAAAAAGCATCCTTTGCTCTGTTCATTATGAGTAAGTGTCACCGAATACCACATTATCTTCCTAAGATTACCCCCATACACCCTCCAAAGCCCCCCCTTCCTTGGAGCATGGTCACTGAGCTCACTAGGGCAGCACTCGAGGCTCTTCATGCTGCAGGAAACGTTAGTGTGCTCTTGGGTGTGAGCAAAATATCAAGAAATAAATGGTAAGTAAATAATGGTTCTGTCCTAAGGTAATGAGGCTCTTTTTCTGAATGTAGATGAGGAATTCATCAAAAGGAGAAGGCTAATGTAAACTCCTAAATGTTTAAATCATCTAAATGGTACAGGAGAAACACTGCCTGGTTATAGTCTGCCTCGGGCAGTAGGTCAGAGCATCAGCTAATATAAATCCATCAGAGCTACAGCAATGTACAGCAGCACTGGGCTGGGGCAGCAGGTCTGTTTGCCTAGGGCTGGCATTGCCAAGTAAAATGTCCCATAGAAAGAGCATCATGCTTGCAGCAGGTCAGGTAAAAGGAACAAAAGGTATTGCCAAGGGCTTGTTAGAGCCAGGTCCACTTTCTCTCTTTCAGGAAGGCACTCACTATTCATATTCCCCATTTATTTTCCAATGTGATACAAAGTTAGGGTAGCAGGTTTACCCTGCAGCACTTTCCTAGTGTCTGAAGAATAGCAGAAAACAACATCTAGAGGGGAATAAAAGAATAAAATCATGGGCCAACTGGTAATTTTCTTAAAGGTAAGAGAGTGAGCAAAGAGGAGAGGTTGCCTGCAGGCTCACAATGCTTGTGAGAAATGGAGCATTCAGGGAGGCTCAGAATGAAGAAAATTGGTAATTTTCAAAGGCAAACATCAGATCCAACGGATAACAATGAAGCATCAAACCAAAATGCAATTCAAATAGAATCCAATAAATAACTATTGAAAGATGTTTCACAGTTTCCTTATCCCTAACAACACCTGGCGTCACAGGCAATCCCATCCTACTCCTGAACACAGGTATCAGAGTAACCACATCACCAGCTCAAACAGGGCCAGGAGGCAGGTTTGAGCACTGGCTCACTGATTATCCAGGCTGTTTAACTGTTAACACGTTTCCAGGCAGAGTTTTGGATCACGCCATCTAAAACTTTCCCAAATCCTGCTTGAGCAACGCTGGGGAGAGGCACTTGCGAGGGCCCGTTCCCAGCAGACAGCATGACTGTGATTGCCTCAGGCTGGCTCCCTCTACCCCAACCTCTGCCCGGGCTTTGCACCCACAAATACATCCACACACCAGCACGCTGCACCGCACATTTTGCAAAACTGTCACACTCCTACCACAGGAAAAAAAAAAAAAAAAAAAAAAAAAAGCTGGGAAAAAATCCTCCCACAGAATAATAATGATGTCACAGGGGCATAAGATGAGGTACTGAGGAGATGCAGGCCAAGCACTGTGTAAAGTGCCTGAGCTGCCTCTCAATCTCTGGGCCAAGGGCTGGTTTCCAAACCTGTTTTAATTTGCAGTATAGGCAGATCCTTAAATACTAATGAAGAAATGTGTTGTTGCTCTGTTGCCCTGATTGAAATAAAACTATGTACATGAATAAACTGGGTTCTGTGTCACAGACCACAAAGCAGGGAAAAGCGTCTGGATTTGGGTACCTAGGGCAAGGCTCTGCATTGCACACACTGGAGGCCATCATCTCTCAGATTAATGAGCTGCAAAAGCCAGTTGGCTTTTTCTCAATAAACGATTTTGGCAAGAATGACTTTTTTATCAAACAAAACTCTTTGCAACACACTAATAAGTTTTTTCTTATTTTGTGAAAGTGTTGAGCTGTCTAATTGTATTTCATCCAATATTTTGACATAAATACCTACTAAAATGTTGACATGCTAAAATCTCTGTCTCTGATAAATCAATGGAAAAGACATTAAGAAACACTGTGACAACATCTTCACAAGAAAGCACAAAGAATAATAACCACAATTAATGACATTTTAAGAGAAATTAGAGAACATAATTAGTTTTGAAATGCTTGGAATTTTAACTTAACTTCTACAACAATGTCACTTTTTGACCAGTTTTTCTCTGACCTGCTCTCAGGAGCTACCCACATGCTCAGTGTTTGTTGTTGCCTTCCAAGATTATAATCTCATTCAAGCAGAGACTCATCTTTTTACATGTTTGCAAAGCACTTGCACAACTTTGTCACTGAAGTTAGAAGCAACAGACCCATCAACACAAAGATTGTGCAAAAGATATAAAGAAAAAAATTGGTCTTCAAACTGCATGTGATTGAAAATATATGTTTCCAAAAACGAAAGAGAAAGATGGATAGTACAATCCAAGATCCACATAATGATACAACCTAGTGCCTTGGCAAGCTTTGGGCCAGCTGTGTGGAGAAATACACAAGCACATTCTGTCTGTGTCTATACTTGTGTGGCAGCAGTATGTGTGTACAGCCCCGCGCTAGCCGCCTTCTGCTTAGTGTGGGCACACAACAGTAAGGAGGTGGCCAGGCTGGCTGTGCAGGCTCGCTATGGGGTCCTCAAATGACGAACATAACCTAGAGCCCCTGCCACCTGTGTCTTTCTTGCTGTCACTGACTGGGCTAAGCCATTTAAGTCACAACACCAGGTGAATTTTTTTCACTGAAAAAAAAAGAAAGACATTCCCTGTTATAATGTCCTTATTGCAGGAGGCTTTGACCTGTACGTGAACTTTAGGTGGTGGCTAAGGAAAGTACATTCACATGCACAAAAACATTTGGGATATTTGTGAACCTGGTTTTACCTTTCCTGAAATGTTTCAGGGGTGCAATAGTAAGAAAGGTCAAAACCACTGGTAAGAGGGTACATTTATATGGCTCAGTGCTTGGCGTGTAAAGCTATCAAAGAACTAGCCAAGAAGCCCTAAGCTGTATTAATGTAATACTTCACTTGGACTAATACACCATATAACTCATAGCAGCTGGAAGGCAATTCGGGTGTCTTGGTGAGCTGCTGTAACCTGCCAGGCAGACATATGCTACTATTTAAATGGGGAAGGGTTGGAGGAAGGAAGCTATGTGATTTAGTTGAGAGCAGAAAAATACCTGTGGTGGATCCAGTCTCCCAAACAGCATCCCAATGACCCATGCACTTGCACATCCCATCCTCCCTGTGCATTGTGTAACATACAGAGGCATGAGGAGGGGGTCAGCAAAGCACCCAGCGAAGATGAACAGTATGTTGATACCTGCAAATTAAACAATGGATACTGGAAAACAGTGCTTACTATTTGGTGACAATCTCCTCAATGCTGTGAACCCTTTCACAGACATCATCCCCAGCCTGACCTTTTAAACCTGATGGCAGGACAGATAATTTCATTACTTCATGTTGCTAATGAGATCCAGCACATACAGATCCCTCAGCATGTGCTGGGAAAAGGGTCCTACCCTTCCTGATCATCAGATATGTTCATGTCTTATCTGCTCCTCACAGCAGAAAGTATCCAAATGTCATTAAAGCCTGTCCTTATTGTCCAGGGACAGCCGTTTAATGCAGCAGGTCACAGGGACAGAGGGAGATTTTAGACTGCCAGGTCAACAACTGAAACAGCACCAGCCGGCAGGAGACAAATTTCAACTTGTGACATAAGATGTACAAAGTGGGAGATAGTAACTGGGTTTATTGAGACAAAGAGGACAGATACAAGTAATAAAACTAATGGTTTCAGCAGAAAATATGGAGCAAAAGACCAGAGGTCCCTTGGTTAGGGCCACTGGAGCAGAAGTATTTGCAGCTGGTGGGTGCAGCATACCCCAACCCTTGACTCAAGGCAAGCACCCAGAGTTAAAACAAGTTTATTGAGGTGAGGGTATGGATTAAACATCATTCCATACTTACACAGCAGGACTTTTAAGTATGGAGTTTTAAGTATGGGCCAGAGCCGCTGCCCCCACTGCCATCACTGCCTCCATAGTGTGGGGTGTCACGGCCCCTTGTGCTTGAGCTGCCTCTCCTGCCCCACTGGTGGGACCTTGCCCATGCTCAATGGCACTCCCTGATGCACAGCGTGGTCCCCACAGCAGCCTGGTCACGCGAGACTCACAGCACTGGGAACAAGTGGGAAGAGCTGCTGCCTTTCGCTGTGCCAGGCACGAACATGATGTGTGGGGTGAGTTGTAGTGAAACCATGAAGCTTCTGGCAGACACCTGAATACCACAAAGTGCCTCCTCACCCTGTGCCCTGGGACACCTGCCTGCACCTTGTCACTGCCTCACATTTCAGAGAAACAATTTCTAGTTTGTTTCGTCTCCGCATGTCACAGCCTTCTCAGCCCAGGAGCTTCATTTCTACAGGCAATGACATTTGAACATGCATTCACACTCCCAAGGTCAGTAAGCTGAAGGAACAACCTATCTTTGGGCTGAGGTATTTTTTTCTTTTTCGGAAATTTCACAGTGCTCTTCTGAGTGCGGGTGCCTTTCAAAAGCATGAACTCTTGAGTGCAAAGAACTGGATTATATCCACTGTAACCTGCCACTGCTAAGTGCAGTTGACCTCTTTCACTCACTCCAACTTCAAAACACACATCCTGTTACTCGGTATTAAAATTTTTTTTTGGCACACAGTGTACAACATACATGATATATAGATTAAAAAAAAAAATGCATTCAGCTTTTCCTGGAGAGGCTTCACATGTGATGAGCTTGGCACATGTCAATTATTTAAAATAAACCAAACAAATGAGCACCAAAGTGGAAAAAAATGTCGACCTCACAAATCTGTGACTGAAAGCTGTAGCTCCTGCAGAATGTTTATTTCCAGTAAGGAGGAGATGCCATTTCGGCATCCTTCCAGTGTGTCCATGCACAAACAGCTGGAGCCCCACAGCCCTCCCACAAGCACTGGGACCTTCCCTCCACACCTCCACTGTTGCCTCTGATTATTATTCTTCTTCCCTGACATGTACCCTCCTCACTCTTCTGTCATTATTTTTCACCCTTTCCTTCCTGACCTCTGTGCCCATGAGGTACTCTCCTGCTTGGCACCTCCTTTTCTAATCTCTGCTACATTCAGCAGAGGGAAGAATGATGGGTGGGAAAACCCTACAAGAAGAGGGGAGCGACTGTGGGCCAACTGCTACTGCAGAAGCCATCAGGCCTCGCAAGCTGCCTCTGCCATTTTAATGGGATCTTTGAATCAAATACAGACAGGACCTCCTAGAATCCCATTTGCAGGTCAGACTCACCATGCAAGTTAAAGATGCTGTTTTGTCAAGTCACACAGTATCCTGAGTGATGCTAACAGACATTGGTTGCGGAGAGTGGGGACCAGGGTCCTGAAGGCTGACACTGCTTGCCATTAGTCAACAAGGGGTGGTGGGAACCTCCAGGAATTGCTACCACTGTAAAAAACATCACCAGAACAGACAACACCCCCAGAATTGTTGCTCACCTTGCTCAGAGGAGTTGAGAACACACTGGTGGGTATAAAGAGAAAATAAACAAGATTTAAAATCAGAGTCATCATTCTTCTGCCAAAAACTCTGCTCGACATGTACTGCTTAATGTGTGTGTATTTTCCTTTAGATGAATGTGGCCATAAGCTCCTTAAAACGTTCCTGCATAAAATGAAAGCATAATATGCAATAGAGCATGCTGAAGATGTGTTGAAGATATTTACTATATTCTACTTATGAAGATAGCGTTTGTTTAACTATCTTATTGACAATAATTAACTGTTGCTATTGCTATTCTTTTTAGAACCAATTAAAAGTTGTTCTGTACTTCTTTACCAAGATTTTTAAGCCACTCTGTGTTTAATACAAGTCTGTAACCTGCAGGCTCAAGTCTTGTGGAGACTCATGCACATGAATAATTCATAAACCGAGGAACAGTGGCTATTAACATAAGTAAAACTACTCGAAAAAGAAAAGTAGCTCACGCTTGAATTCTTTGCAGGAGTTGACCTTAATTTGCTCTTCAAATCTAGACTGCCCATTTAGGAGGCTTTCTTGTCTGGTTTTTATTTATTTTATATAGGTAGGAAACACAGATAAAAAAGGTCTCCAAACTCTAAATCTTCTAAGTTAGACTGAACTTTCATGAAGGTTGTAATGCTGTGAACAGCATCATAAACCAAAGGGTTCCTCTACCTCCCTCCCTGCCTCGATAGTCAATAGTTTCTGTATGACTGTGAGGAGGCAGATGAGATGACTCAAATGCCATAAATGTTTACAAGACAGTTCTGTGAAGCCTTAAAAGCAGGCAGCGATGTCAGTGAGGCTCAGCTGTCATCCAGTGCATTTGAATTTGTAGTGCAAAAAGCGGATCCCTGATAAGTAATTACTGCATTCCTTGATTTTCCTTAAACAGAGAAAGCAGAGAAAATTTAAAGAGCAATGAAATTGAACTCAGCTGCCACATTCACGAAGTGCCATACATTCATCTTGCTGTTAAAAACTGTAGGGAAAAATCTGATAACAGCAAAGCTATCCCTGCTTACAAAGTAAACAGTGAAATACAAACTAGATTACTTGTCATACCAGGAGCACGCCACTGTTTTTTCAAGGTGTTCAGCCTGATTATGAGTTCTGGCCATTTTATTCCAGAAAATTTCCACCAGTTTCACTGGACTCACATTGTAGAAGTAATGGTATGTAGCCTAAGGTCCCTTTTACTTGCTATGTGGTAGAGAAATGTAGAAAAAGGATGGGTCTTGTCCTCAGAATTAAAAATTTGCCAGTTGTAGTTGTGACTTGCACATTTTTAAGAAAAAACAGAATCAAACCAATTTTGAAACTTTTTTTTTTTTTTTTGAGTTACCTACCATCCTCTTACCATATGAGGTGGCTGTAGGACCAGAGAGCAAGACTCACTGCAGTTACTGACTGCAGCATGAACACTCACTCCCTTCTCTGGGAGCTGGCAGTTCATTAGCAGCCAGTTTATCAACTCCCCCTTACCACAGGCTTGTGAGCCCTCTGAATTTTTCATGAACTTTTCCCCTTAAGAGAGCAAACCCGCGATTTTTTCTACACAAGCAATAGGACATAGGATTCAAGGGATGAAAACTGAATTTTGGACTTTGATCAATGTCTTTGGTGCAGTTTAAGAAATGAGACTCATGTCTGCACTTCCACCCCAAAACTCCCCTCAGTTTCAGATAGGGAAGATTGTTCCTCATTATTCTCTCTGGGTTGCCCCTCAACTGAGGACACATTTTCAATAAAGAAGGTGCAGAGTTGCCCAACTCTCAATAGCTCCATGCATGCCTGATTTTGCATCTTCACCTGGGTTTCATGGACAAAGCAGTGTCTGTGTCACCTCCTTCAGATTAACAAACCCAAATTGGTTTTTTTTAATCTGTTGTCTCAGGAAGCATTTGTAAACATTGCAGGACACAGGAATGTAGCCTGGGTTTCGTCTGTACCTTATCGAGATGTCCTGTCCAGCAGTTGTGACAGCTGTCCAGTCACTCTCTGTCTTGCATCCCTGGCCGTGCGGCGGTCCCACTCAGTAGAACGGGTGGAGGGGGGCAGGTCTCCCCCTGCACACCTTGTTCTGTGTCAACATCTTCACTTTATGGAAGCTGCATTTACTCCACAAGGCTTAGCTGTCCCTACCCACCGCTAACATCCATAGACTCTGCTAAATGAATCTTCAATTTTTTGTTATAAAGTTTTGAGTAAGAGCTTAGGAAAACAAGTTTGGAAAGACAGTTAAAAGAAAACCTCAACAATTTACACAGAGACAAGACTCTTAGCACATTCCAAGGTTCCTTAGCCAAACCACTGCTCTTCAGATGCTGTTGGATCTGGATAAATGAAGAAGCCATCCTCCAGTGTCACCAGGCTCTTTCATAGTACCAGCCTGGCTTGACTAAATTAAAGGCACCACTGGTGATGTCTGCCTCGATGCTTAATCATGTTTCATAACAATGGTCTTTCCTTTCAATTCACATGGCCTGATAACAGTTATGCTTCTGAGGCTAATAGCCATTGTGCTGTGTTCTGCACAGTCTGTAGTACTGTCAGATTTCCATACAGATACTCAAAATCTTTCTTCAGTATTGCTAGAAGGATAAAAAAATAAAATCTAGCCCAGGTGGATTTCTGAGTCAAGCTAACCGGTATTATGTTGAGCTTGTCTTGAATCATACCAAACCTCAGTCTTTGGCGTCTGAATCCCAAAGGGATGAGAAGGTGCCCATGGGGAAACCCTGATTCAGGCACCCAATCACTTATGGTATCCCTGCCCAATAAGCAGTGGTTCTAGATGGCTATGTACTTTCCACATAGGCTCAAAGGCCTTTTATCATGTGTTATAAATGCATCCTCAACACCCAGTTTAACTAACTGGGAACATATCGCTGGAGTCAGATAGGTCTGATGGTTAAGGATGAGAAGATCTTGCAGCCCCTGACTTAACAGGTCCCTGAGATCTTGCTATCAGCTTGCTCTGTGCTTTTCTAGTGCAAAACTGACCTTTTGAAACTTCCCTCTCCCTTCGTGCTATGCTCCCTTGGACTTCAATCAGCACAGCTGCATGACAAGGAACAAGTGGGGCAGCCTTGTAAAGCATGAACCATCAGAGCGTAGGTACCTTGAATAAACAAACTGCAAGGAAAGAAAAAAATCCTGACTGACTTCTCTTGATGAAAGGGGTATGCCCTGGCAGCTTGTTTGTCTCGCAGCTCCAGAGGGATTAGCATGGTGTTTACCTGCTCTTTCCCAGTCTGGGCAAACCCTTGATCTTGCTAATGTGTACACGAGTGTTTGACAGTTGCCATAGCACAACAGGAACCTTCCCTTCTCTCTCCTTGTTTGTAACCTTTGAGGACTAACCAGCCAAGCTTTCTGATAGTATCAAAAATGCAGCTTATAACTTCCAGGGCAAAAAGGGCTACTTTCAAATAATCATTTGCTGACCAAGTTGGATATTTCTCCATCAGAAAGCTTCAGCTTTCTTTCAAGGGAGAAAAGGGCCTTTCTGCTCCCAGAGACCAAGGAACTGGTGGGCTTTTGGGGTGCTTCATGGAAGGAGAAGGAGCAGGAAGGTGACACTGCTGTGCTTGCATCTGCACCAGAGGAACAGGGGAACACTTCCCTCTCCTGTGGGACTTCAGGTACTAGTTCACTATTATTTCATGCATGGTATTTAATACTTGTCTTCTGGTAGTGATTAATGCTCCATTGTGTCCCTGGTCACTTTGTGTAAAGTGATATTTAACCGCAATAAAAGTAAGATGCTGCCAAAAACATGCAGTAGGAGTTTGCAGAACAAAGTTCGGAAAGTTTCCCAGGGTATCACAGCTAGAACAAGGGCGTGCCTGCAGCATCAAACAATGCACTGTGTATGTCACAGCAGGGGCCCAAGCACTGTCTGCATAATCCTTTTTCTTCTTCATTTTATCTTCACTGTGCCCATATTCACATATTTGAATAGGCATATATTAAATAGTATTTATATGGGTTACATAGCAGAACTAATACCACATCAGCTGATGTGATGGTTCAGCAGTGAGTCCTGCACCATGGTTGAATGCCTTCCCCAGGTTCACACCACCAACAGCGTCCTAGTGTATGGGTAGCACGCTCACTATGTGAAAGCGGGTAGCAGCCTGAAGAACCCTGCAGAACTGTGTGGTGCTCCCTTCCCTCACTGTGGGATGTGACCAGTGTTTACCACACAGGTGCTGGCGTGTCCACTGTCAGAAAACCAAAACCAAGGAATCAAATAGGCCTTTGCTACTATTTCCACAGTTTGTGAAATGCTTATCATAAAGAATGAATAATGCAAAAAAGTAAATAATAAAAAAAATCCTCATCTGTTATCTCCAGTAAATGGTGCTGTTGTTTAAATAAAGGCAATGCTGAAAGAGGAAACAGAACACTGCCAGTGGTAATAGCCCATGTTTTTAATGGCTCCACTCATCTGGGTCTTATTGTAGCTTGGCACTGTTGGTGTGACTTTACTTCTCAAACACTAGCATCAGCACTTAAATTTATCTGGCTCTGAGTTCTGTGTTTTGAGATAAACTCAGCCTACCCAAAGCGGCAACATTAACAGCATTAGACCCTCAAATAGAACTGGCAACTCCTTTGCAGTGCTAAATAAAGTAACAACAGAAAATTCACACTGTGGCTGGTCACTCCCCATGCAAAGAAATTGGATTCCCACAGGCCCCTTTGCAGGTCCTAAAAGGTTTGGTGAATGGGAAGCAGCAAGACATGTCCTTTTTCACAGCTAAAAGCCGTGTCCTGGTTTAACCCCTTGCTACCCCTTCACTCACATTAAAAATTCTGGTATCAGTTTTCTTAATTTAGAGGGGGAGGAAGTCGAACAGAGACCAGAATTGTTTCTGTTCCCAGTCTTTGATTTACTTCCTTATGTCATTCCTGCTTCTTCCCTGGGTTTGCACAATGGAGTTAAAAGCCTAAATGAGTAGGAAGCCTGATACTGGCCGTTCTGTGACTTGTCCAAAGGTACAAGCTGGGATGAAGAGACCGGGTATTGCTCAATGCCCTTGGTGATTTGGACGGTAAAACCTCCAGCCCATTTTTATTTTTCAGGTTATTATTTAACTCAAAGGTTTTTATGTTTGTTTATCACATTGAAAATGAATGTATAGAAATCATATGCTACAGAACAGGAAGGAGAGATGCATTATATTCACACAGGCAAAAGGATAAGCAGGATTTCCCTTTTTCCTTTGGATTCCTAGAGCTCTACCTTTCTTCAAGGAATTGCCCGATCTAGCCTATGTGAACCATAGAATGCATGGCAATATTCAGTCCACCTCACCTGGAATAACCAGACGTATCCTATAAATACTTTATGAAGCAGCAAGCACCAAAACTGCCCAAGCCACCTTTTCACAATCTGTCTTATCACTGCCTGGGGGCCTGATACCTAAAGAAATGAACTACCTATTTAAATAGCACAATGATTTTGCAAAAGCTGGCTAGCAAGTCATCACCATATAAATCTGGATTCATATTCTCATAGCTGGTTCAATAACACTGCTCTCACTTAAAACTGGCACTGAACATACTACCTATTTTCTATAGTACTTGATTAAATTTGTTTCTTTTCTTTTTTGTGAGACATTCACAAAGGACTGCTGTTTCCTCTCAGTCTGACTTTTGTCTAGGTGCCAGATAACTTACACAAACTAACCTGTTCGTGAACTGTTGATTTAGACTGGCAAACTAAGCTGCATGGCCTGGCTCCAAACTGCTGATTGGAAACTTCTCATTCAAGTCTCCTGTGACAATTAACAAATAGCACGCTGAGGTTCATGTGCGCACTCGCAGACAATGACCGGTATCTCATTTCATGACTGCAGAATGAGCTTGTTGCTTGGCCCTTCCAGTACTTGTAGGCTGTGCCAGCATGGCCATTGTGAAAGTACAGCTTGTACTTGCCAAAACCGGTTTTATAGCTAACTTCTACAGCTCACTCTAAAATAAACTACAAGTACACAACATGTCTGCCTTTTCCAACTTTGCCTTTTGCCAGCATAATTTTTTTTGAACTGAAGGATCATATCCTCTCAGAGACAATAGTGAAGCAACATTTCTGATATAGACAGGGTTAGAAAACTCATTTACTAACAGACATTCATACCTTGGCTGGCTTTAATGAAGTGACATGTCAAAACAATAAATATTAAAAGCTAGCACAAGGACTGATGGTAGAAGAAAGTTTTTTCATTAGAAAGCATCAAAAAGTACTTGTAGAGAAAGGACTCCTTGAACTCTATCGAAGTCTGTGTGTGAGGTCTGTGCGTGACTATGAATTTTAATTTATTAACTAAAGTGAGAAGATTGGTAGAGGCTCTTGGAGACCTTTGTTATTGATCAGAAAGAAAAAAAAAAAAAAAAAAAAAAAAAAAAAAGGAAGGAAGGAAAGTAAGGACATAGTAATGGGTAATGAAACACCAGAAGCAAAAGTGGGAAAAAGAATTATTCTTGTAAAAGTCATCAGATAGAAAGTATGGTTAATTAGTTTCCATGTAGGAGACTAGAAGATACCAGTGAGAAACAACTGAGAAATTGATGTACAAGAAGTTCAAGGAGTCCAGACAAGAAAATCTGGGAATTGGAAGTACTGTGCAGAATATAAAAATAAGTACTATAGCAAAAAATGAAACACAGTCGAATAGCAATCAAGATTTGATCTCTGGTATTGAAGCATTTATGCTAATGAGAAAAGAGAAATAAATAGCAGACTGCCGTAAGTTCTTCAGTACTGGCGATGATATAGAAAAAGATTTCTTAATATTACTAGAAAAGATGTTAACAATACAGGAAGTTAAATATTATAAAAGACAGTATCATTAATGAAGGTTTTCAGTTCCCAGAAATCAATTAGAGATGAAGATCAAATATCTGGTTTGATAGCCAAGAAATCTTTTCATCAGTTTGCAACTGAAAGACAAATTCCTGAACAAAGGCGGCATCTGTATCTGGTCTTGTTAGAACACGAGGCTATTGTAAAAGTGCTGGCCACGGAAGGTAGTCTTGTTTCACATGGGGTTAAATTAACTGAAAGGATCAACAAAAAGAGCCTATATTAAAGGTTTTCCAGTTTCATAAGGGATACAGGAACAGCTAATGAGTGAAGTCACTGGTGCTAAGGAGTTCAGAAACTTGAATGAGAGAAAAAAAAAGTGCTACCAGAACTTCATACCAAGAAAAGGAGAAAAAACTTGAAGAAGGATCCTAAAACTGTTTAGGTAAATAGCCACATAAAAATTATGCTAGGAGTAGGTAAAAAAACTAAGCACAGGGAAAAAAGAGCTTTTCCAAAATTCAAGGTTCCTCAGAGATCAATTCTAAAAGCCTAATCTATAGCTCTATATAGCTGTTCTTCTGCAGTGCCCATCCCTGTATTATATGAAGTCTATATGTACCTTCTAAATTCACTGTGATCTTTAATGCATTTAATGGATATTCTGTTATTCTCTTTTCCTGGATTACAGAAAATTTTGCTGGGTGACTAAGTACATTTTAGACTCCATTTTACGATACTTACTCAAAATATTTGAGAGATTTCTGTAGCTTCACCTCTTTCATCTCACAGATCTTGGACAGAGCTCACACCCACTAACAGAGATTATGCTAGAGTTTACTTTCAGTTAGAGTTTATCTCAGCTGTCTTTAATAAGGCCTTCTTCACCAATCAAATGGGAGGGGGGCAACCAGTTGAAAAGGTGCAGAACCCAACCCAGTCACAAGCTCAGGTGGGACTAACTGAAACCCTCCACATTCCCCTTAAGTCTTTTCTCATCTTTGATCTGTTGCTTCCTTCTGGCTTTGCTATGTAATAAGGATCCTACTGTCTTTAAATATTACAGGTTTCTGTTGCTCTTTCAACACTGCCCTGAAATTATTGAACAGAAGGATCACAGTAGCAATTTATACAAGCAGTGGAAGTGCAAACTATGGTCCCCATTTTCTTTCATTTTCACCCATTGTCAATAATTCATGTATACTCAAGATTCCAAATTACTTTAAAGTTCTATGACTAATAGGGTGTGGAGCTGTAATTGACTTACATGAATGTTTCATGACTTCCTTTCCAGTGAATTTGGAAAAGGTATCTCAAAACCTTGATTCCTTCACATTCTGACAAGGATCCAGTGGCTGAGATGAAATTTTACTTGAATTTAACATGTAAATTTTGTCCATCTGCAAAATGAAAAAGATTGCATTGTCAATTCACTTATCATTTTCTTCCACTTACAAGGAGTGCTTCGGATGCATTTGGCTAGGCTCCCACTACAAAGAAGGGCAAAATATAGCATGTGAAACATCAATTATTAAAATACAATATTCATTACAATGGATGTAGCCACTAGGAAGGGCTAATGTGCTCAGAGATACATGTTGGTCTTGACTTATAAATACTAACTCATGTACTGATATTTAGACAGAATAAGTATTAGGGAGACAAGGAGTGGCATAAACAAAGCACCCACCAAGTCTCAATGAAAAAAAGGGAAAGAAATGTGATTTATTAATATCTTATTCTCTGCCATTAGTGCTGCAACATTGAAAATTCATCCTTTAGATTTTATTAAAAAGCCCTACCGCTTTTGTACTGTACCATCTTAAACATGTACATCCTTTCCAATGACCCATTTCTCTCCTATTCTCTGCTCACTGCTAATACTGCCATCCCCCTGCTTCCAAAGCTAGTGTGACTTTCCTTCTCTCAGAAAGACCCTCCTCTGAAACTCTTCCACAATGTTACCACTTTGCTGACTTGTGCATACCCACAGCACCATTAGTCCTGCTCTATAGATGGGTAAATTTTACCAAAGTGCCATGGTTGCCAGAGGTTGTGTTACATACATCTGCAAACACACATGCATGCGCACAGTCTACGTTCACCCTTCACCAGCTAATACAAAACCTCCCACATTGCCCTGAAAGGCAGCAGCCCATGCAATGCCTTATCTCGTGGAGCTTCATGATGACTAGCCACAACAAGTCAGCATGTGAATGGCATTTGCCGAGAACTGTTGCAGTGAAAAGCAAATCCAGAGACCCGGGATATACAGTCCAGTTCCCAGAAGAGATTGCCTAAGGAAGGGAGGGAATCACCATTGTTGTTTTCTTAAGAACAGGTTGAACAAATATCTAACAGGAGTGGCAGAGGCAGAGATAAATAAGCCTGCCTTTAGGTAGGGGGAGGGATTTGAAGACATGGTACACTCCCTTTCTCCCCTGCTTTCTATCATTTGTCTAGGTACACTGACTTTTGGCACCTTTCCTCAGGCTTTCCTCCATGCCCACACTAATTTGGATAACAGACCAGCAGAGAGGTGCTGGAACAGGAATTGGGACGTGCAGAGCATGTTTTCTCCTTCAGTATTGCCTCACTGTTTGACCTTGAGCTTCTCACATCCTGCCGTGATAGCCGAGACTGTTCATCTGCAAATAGAGCTCATAGTAATTCATCTGCTTCATAGTGCTAAGGTTTTGGATGACACTCAGTATGGAAAAACCTGATTTTTTTGCTAAAAGACTGATCCCATGAAATAAGGAGAAAATAAATTCTAACTTCTGTTAAGAATTACTGCAGTAAAATGTGAAGAACAGTGACAGAAATGTATGTTTACACTGTGTAAAATCAACCTGGGCTTTGCAGTGCTTTTCATATTTTCTAACAGACACACCAATATTTTGTCCCACACATTTTACTTGTGTTGAAGTAACCTGCAAAAACCCTTCCTGAAATTGCAGGGAGACTCACAAGCAGTATTGAACAACTTCTATTTCAGTTAAATTCACCTGACGTTGCAGCTAGCATCTTTGAAAACAAACTCCGAAAGCCTGGGTGGGAATGACTTAATTAGAATGAGATGATTTCTGGGTTGGGGTCCTGGCCCTGCTCTCCCACCCTGTGCCACCTCTTTCCCCAGTGAGCCCCCAGCTACTGAGACGCCTTCTTTGGCAGCTGTTCATTATAGTCTGAATTCCTGAGTATCCATAATATGCAGAACAAGGAACCTTGATAGTGCAGTAGCATTTTAAAGTGATTGACTTTTCCACATATTTCTCATTATAAGGACAAAAATATCTTTGAAAGTAATACAGTTCCTCATGGAGAGAAAAATGTTACCTTTCTTCACAAGAGAAAATTTCTGAAGAACGGCGAGAAGTAAAAATAAAAAAAATGAACACATATAAATCACTTCCAGATGAAAATACAGCCTTGATAAAAAGCAGGGCTAGCAATCAGTGAGCAGAAATGTAAATTCAATAAACATGTCTGTGTGTACAAGTTGATAAAGAAGAACTGCTGTAACCTGGCTGTAAACAAGATTGTGCTTCAGGCTGAGTTAAGGGCAGAAGCAACTTCTTGCATTACTTTCTTACTGTACAACCAAACATAAACCCTTCCATGTTCACAAAATTTTAGCCTAACAGACTGAAATATATGCAGCAGTTCCACAAACTGCACAAGGAGAAAATGTGGTTGTACAGATTGTGGAAAACTGGATTTTGCCCAAGTATTTTCCTTTATGAATCCTCTCTTAAATGGATCGATCCCTCCCAACACCCCCCACTTTCCCCAGCTGACCACTGCCCGTTGGGCCACCACTGGCCTCTGATCCCTTCTTCCCTTCTCCCCACTCTGCGCTGGGAAGGACCCCACTTCAACATTTCAGAAATAGCATAGTAAGGGTGTTTCCAAGTGGAAAGTGAAAAAATATGTGAACATCTGCTGCAACAGGTGCTTTGAGTCCCCCTGAGGTCTTCATCCATTTCCATCCATTCACATTAGCTATGGGCCTGTCCCAGGCTGTCCTCTAGCAAGCTCCTATCACAGCAGGATTAAAAAGTATATTTATATTGTAGTGTCCTGTTATAAAGTTGAAACTTGGGTTGAATATTTTTGTAGATCCAAATTGTTTCCTGTGTAAGTACTCTAGACTCAACATCCTCTCCCAGCAGGGCTGGACAGAGGGCACTACCTTGTACTGTGTCACTTTTCATTTCTCCAAGAGATATTAAGTGGGAATGAAAATCATGACAAGTAGCATAAACACCATTCATCCCAAAGTCCATTATTTAAAGTAATTACTTTTTGCTGTTGATCAGTTGCTCCAGCACCCACTGTTAGTAAGGCTGAAAGTGAGACGCAGAGTTTATCTGTCTTATCAGCTGCATTTAGTCACTCCAACCATGTAAGAATTCATCCTATAAAAAGTCATGTGATAAAAGCAAAAGTTGAACGTGGAATGGAGACCTGACACATGCCTGTCAGGTGGTATGAAAATCTAAAATCACTACAATGTTTGTTTTCATCAAAATTTATGTAACGTGAAACTGTTTGGGTTATCTTTGGGTTTGCCTCTGGATAAGGCCAAAATGACAGTAGATCCTATTTCTTTTTATGCCTCCTTTATTTTGGTAAAATTAAATTATTCTTTTGTTTGACAAAAGAAACTGCCTTTAATGTTCACTGTCATTTGTGAATTTCTAAAATGGCAGATGCCATTTCAATGGCAGACCCATATCAGAGCTGGTAAAGAAGGTGCTAAAGCCCCATGCATAATGTAATTAAAGCCTTGTCTGTCATGGGTTTTGTTGCATATTACTCTTCAGCCATTATATTTTAATGTTGACGGACATCATCAAAGCTTGACAAAGGAAAATTTACTAATTGTGTCATAAGTCTTCCTGAGCAATAACACACACAAAAAAGATAAAGTTTCCACAGTTGCACTGAATTGGTGATTTCTCCCAAGTTAAAGAAAGGAATAACAAGCAAAGCTGGGGACTAATGATTATTAAACAATTACTTTTCACCTTACCTTCAGCCATTTTGTGGGTTTGAGTAATTTTCAATTCAAATTTCTCTAAATACATCTTCTGAAATGCAAAAGCAATGCAAATGAAATTCCAGATTGTGAATTTTGCATCACACTAAATATTTGGATCAGTCTTCTAGGCTCTGTTTTTGTCTGTAAATCCTGGTGATTATTCTAGCTTAATAATCGAAACTTGGTTTAATTTCTGTGTTTACAACTTGTTAATTATATGCAAATGGATGTCCTTCCTGGATGCTTTTGCATCTCCCTTTCATTTGGTCCTGCAATAATTGAATCTTGGAAAATTTTCCTTCTGAAATAGTAATAGATATACAAATTTAATTTAGTTCAGATGTCAAAACTATGGACCAGAAATACATTCCAGAAGATGTGTGATTTTCAGGTATTTTTTCCTCTCTGAAATGCTTCTGTCTCATTTAAAATATTCATTTAAAGCAAAATCCTGAGGGCCCAGCCCATCCTGCTGTATACTGGGATGAAGATGAAACTCTTAACTAACAAGATGGAACAAACCCTTGCTGCCAGAAAGCAATATATGGTTGATGCATGCATGTTTTGTAGCCTTAATCCCGCAACACATTGTACTGCAGGCAGATAGTCCTATTTAGATGAGGCAACTCAGAATGGTCTGTATTGTTATTAATGACACTGATACAAAGAAATGATTACTTGTTTTGAGATTTATTTACTTATTTACTTATAGAAAACTGCTTAGAAACTTATTTACTTATTTATAGCAAGTTATAGTATTTGTTTAATATTGCTAAGAATCCTACTTGCCCAGACTGCTCTGTGGAATTTTACCAAGGACTACTGTTCATCAAAACAAAGCAGTTCACTGTGAAAATCTACCAAGGATTACAATGTCCAGCAAAATATTATATTTTTGTTCTTGAGTAGCAGGGGGCTCTAACTAGTTGGAATTTTGCTAATGAGTAAAGATAGCCATATATGAATGGTAGAAGTTCTATTGGTTCTCTTAGATAAGGTAGAAAGTAAACCGTCTGAAAAACACTCTTGTTATTCAAGAAATTGGCCAAGAGAATCTGCACGTGCTACAAGGAAAAAAACAAAGTGAGAAAGACTACAAGCCTTCCTCCCAAAGACCCCTGAAGACACCCACCAGGAGGCAATGCGCAGGTGCAAAGAGAACTTAAACTGTTGACTTCAGCCTCTCTAACTAACCCAGCCTTACTCATGCATATGTATATTTGGGCTATGTAATCCAATGAATATGTATATCCACATTCTATAAATTTTTGGTAAAATGTGCGGTGGGTGTGCAAGCTTTGTGGAGAAATCCCCTTGCACCCCAGAGCCAGAGTAAACATACCTGCTTTATAACTCTATTTGAGTTGTAGAGTCTTTTTCCACAAATCAATACATAGGAACAAAGACACATGCTGACTTTTTTTAAGTGCTTCTGTATAGGTATAATCCTATGACTGATGTTTCTATACCAATGCACTAATAGCCAAAGAGGTTTTCACACTGCAAGAGCCGTTGGGAACATCCAATTCCCCTCCATTCACCTGGATCTCACAACAGCATAATAGATCCTGAGCTAGCTCTTAGGCTAAAAGCAAGATTGCTTATCCTTGGTAATGGCGCTCTCATTAATTGCAGGAGGAGTTCTGTTAAAAAATATTTGGCCAAATAGACCAGACCAGGTGTAAATCTAGATTAAAATCCCCTTTTCATAATTAAAATCCTCTTTTTCATCATTACCAATCATCATTAACCAGCAAAAGGAGTAGACCTTCTTCCCACAACTGAAGGCAACAAATATCTGCTTTGCATCCACAAAATATGTTTTTTTCAGTATTCTCTCATCTTACTGTACAGTGACTCAGCTGAAGAGTTTTCAGTGTTTCCCTCTAGAAGCTGACTCCCCAGTGAGACTTGAGCCCATTTCTTATACCTTTTATAATCAAGACTTTTGAATCCATGCATCCTGTTCTTTCCTTTAACTATCAAAGACTTTTTGATAGCAGTTTTCTGGGAAAGTAAGATTCACAGAGTGACCCATAGTGTAAATGCACCTGTAGATAATCACATGAAAGAGAAAAGATACTTTCTTACCTGCAACCACTCTCCTTGATGTGGTCCTGATGCACAGAGTTGCAGTTTGCACTCCTACCCCTTTCCTTCAGATCACAATGAATTTTGTGATTCTGCATCTGAATGAGTTGCCAGGATGCCCCAATCTGCACCTGTGGCAGCTCAGGAGGTGCGTGCAGAGGACGCAGCCTCAGGCATGGATCTGCAGTTACTAGTGGCTACAAAATCCTCCAGATTACACTACCATGGGGAAGATGCCTAAGTGCATATATGGCCAGCGCATCTCAAAAGATGGATAAAATAAAACTTTTTTGATGGACAGTTTTATTCAAGTTTATCAAAGAATAAATACTTGAGAAAATTGTATCAAGGTAACAAGCTGAAAATAAACTTGCTTTCAATAAGGTGGATTTGATTGGTTGATTATGTTCAGTCATAATTTTCTAACCTTGATCTGGATTTCCCTTCACATTTCAGGTTCCTGCTATATAAACCCATATTTACTTACCTGCACTCTCCACTGATTTAAGATTTCCAGGTTGCTTTGTAATTTACTTTAATCCTCCTGTGGGTGAATCACTCTTCATGCTGGTATCTTCTGCCAGAAATTATTTTTGGGTCCTGGTGTACTTTATTAAATTGTGTTCTTCCATAGAATGACTGATGACCCTAGTAAAACTCAGAAGCGGTTTACAACCAGTAGGAAATTTTCTGTGACAGAGAAATAACTTTAAGCTCTGCAACTTTGAAGGGCTCAAGCAAATACAGTTTAAGGACAAACAACTTGGGAAAATGTACGCAATACAAATATTGGGTCTTTACAGTCTCACTTGGACCCACACAGTATTTCTGGGAATGGTGCCAGCCAAGGGTGGCAGGTACACCTACCACAGCTGAGAGCAGAGTGCCAAGTGACTCCAGCTGAGGCTGGCTCATGAGCTATAGCTCCTGCCAAATACCCTGTGAATAAAAAGCTGGTTTGAATCCATCCAAATATCACTGGAAGACTCTGTATAGGAATGACACTGCTGGAGAAAACTGTTGGAGTGACACAAGTAACAGTGCTTTTCTGGTTTTACCTTTTGCTCAGAGTCTTCTCTTCTGATGACCATTTTACTGCACTGTTCTCACAGTCAAGGAGTGGCTCAGAGGCCTATTTGGAATTTGCTCAGGGCTGGGTCTAATTCCCAGGAAGACTGCCTGGGCCAGAATGACCCATGCTGGCTGTGAACTTCATGTCCATCGTGGTCCACAACTGGTTGTTCAGTGACATCAAGCTGTGTGAAGACCACTGCTCCCAACGGGCTTCGTATTAATGCAGTGCAGTCTGTCCTCTGGAGAAGAGCCTTCAGCCTGGAATGAGTAGAGCAATGAACAGCTTTAACTGAGCAGTGGGTCTTACTAGTCCTGATGAGGAGAGATGCCAAAGCACACTGCAAAGCTTTAGATGTGGGGATGTGGCCACACTGCCTGCAGGAGTTATGGGAGAAACTCATTCCCTGGCTGTCTGTGGGCTGAGGTACGAGAGAGCAGGTTTTCTCTGTAGTTAAAATTCTTGGATACTGCAGAAAACTGCAGTCCAGATCTGGGATTCTGCCCACCTCTCTGCTGAACCTATTGCAGTGCTCAAACTCTTGCCTGAAGATTCCCATTATTGTGAAATAGCCCTGAGACAATGAAGGGCATAAAACATCCAGAGGCCTTTGAATATAAGCAGGAGAAATACCCTCAGCCATAAGGTATCACGGGACAGCTCTTACTTTTCCCTTTTGTCTAAAGCTAAGTTCCTTTTAGAGTGTTATTTTGCATTTGAGTGAGATATGAATGAAAATTCTACAAATATTATCTACTGCCTCTGCCACTGGTAGTTTAACATGACACTCTTTGTAGTTACAAATAGTTCAACTGACGTGTAAATCAATGGAAGTTGGTTGGTCTCCACATACTGGGGAGCTCACCTGACACTGGGCATCACTATCCTCCAGATCTCACACCAGCAGGCAAACAGTTAACCGTCACCTCAGAGGCACTTGGAGAATAAGCTGCATTTGAAAGTCTTCTTCAAACAATCGTAAATTATTTCATGGTATTGTGCCTTATGCTCTAAAGAGATTCGGGGTTTTTTAATGTCAAAATATAAAGCATAATCAGTCTCCATATAGAGAACTGGGTTATAAATAGTGCTGTGCCAAAGTGTTGACTCATAGGGTTTTAAATGTCTTTTATTTACAGTCAGAAGATAATCTATAGAACTGACATTACTGCAACAGGACTTTCTACAGCATTGTATCTAGCAAAATCATTTCAAGGATTGCATGCTTGGATCTCTATCAGTGCAGGTTGATCTTGTCCCTGTTTCAGGAGCTTACAGAGAAAAAGAGAAACAGGGTAAAGCTTTTTGGAAGCACTGGCATATGAATAAGGTGCATTAATATGATATACAATGCACATTGTGCTACAATGAACAAATTGTCTTACTGTCCATCTCAGAGCCTCTCTACAATAATTGTTTCTTGGGAAATTACATCTTCATAATCTTTATTATATTTGCTATCTTATAATAAAAAAGTTGCCCGCTTAGATGTTCCAGGCAATTCTCCTTTAGGTACATGCATACAGGAACTCTGCAAGATGTTTTTGTAACTGTGAAAACCATTGTATTGTTCTTCGTCCTGCATCTGACCAGCTGCGGAACTGGTTCTGTCTCAAACAGTAGCTCATTCCACAATGAAACTTTAGCTTTTCTTTTCCAGTACTGTTTTGTCTGTACTTTTTAGGCACTACATCCACTTTTTGAGTCCTGCCCTAAAGGAGCATGGCTTTCCAACCATGCGGGTGCAGAGAAGCAGTACTCTCTTATTCTGCTTCACTGCTTCCTCTTCCGTTCCTTTCCTTACTAACTATACAAAACATTTTCAAAAGATGATGCTAGGAACTGATATCCATAAAACTGTGAGTCAACAGAGATGTTTTAACATCATGCTGTGATATATCTCTCCCCTCTCCCCATTAACCTTCCCCTCCTCCTTAGGCAATACATTACCTGCTCTCTTTTGGGTTTTTTTTTTTGTGGTTTTGTTGTTGTTTTTTTCCTTTCAGTAAGTGATAATCACCTTCTTATCTAGCATCCCCATGATATTCCTGATGTTCAAACTGCCCAGCTACTCTCAGTTGTCTTAAATGATTTACATATTTAATTAAATACAGAGTAGCTAGGATTTAGCTCTGAAGCTTGCTGCTTCTGTTTTATATCCAACGAAAGACTTATATGCCTGAAAGCTTATCTACTTCTTTCAAATACAGAAGTTGTTCTCATAAAAGATCATCCACCAACCTTGTCATGCTATATGTTTACAGTGGTAACAGGATGTGGAAGACAGAGATGGGAGCCAGAAGGAAGGTTCAGAGAGGGGAAAAAGCGAATGAGGTCTCTGAGAGGATAGAGTCCCACAGTGGAAGTTTTTA
The DNA here is from genome assembly GCF_003259725.1 of Athene cunicularia. Taxonomy (NCBI): domain Eukaryota; kingdom Metazoa; phylum Chordata; class Aves; order Strigiformes; family Strigidae; genus Athene; species Athene cunicularia. The sequence goes on from NW_020799097.1 coordinate 21,609,646, forward strand.
CTCATGCTTTGCTTGATTATCTGTTTAGAATAAACATTGATAACATCTATTCTGCATGGAATCATAAAATGTCAAAAGTGAAGAATAATAAGCAAGCATCGCAGTCCAGGATTTTGCTTTTCACAGGTTTTTATCTGATGTTAGTAAATCTTTTAAAAGTTCCAAGTTTATGAACTTTGTCCAGCAGAAAAATGTATATTTTTATAATACTGACATCAGAATTCCTTCTTTAAGTGACTCAACTCCTCTGTCTGAAGTTTGAATGAGATAAAGAAAATGATCCTTTGTAACTGGCTATTTGGCATGTTTTAAGGACTTCTGCTTTCTTTTCCCTTTGGTAAGAAAATATCCATGCTTGAATAAGATACATTTTTCAAGGTAAACTTTATTTATAAATAGGTGCGAAATTGATTGCAGGCAGAGACACTTCAAACTAAAACAAAACAAAACAAAACAAAACAAAAACAAACAAACAAACCAAAACCCAAATAAATTAGGTTTTCACCCAATATGTTCACTGATAAAAATTGTATGATTTCACTTTAAAAGGCTGAACAGCTGTGGTGGCCATTCACTTTATTTTGGGAGTGCAGCAATAACAAGAATCAGGCTTACATTTGCTGCATAAAATGGTGAACTGAATGACCATATACAATTCTATCTATCAAAAGTGCAAAAATGAAACCACAAAAAAATACCCAAGCTTTAAAAAGCTCAGTCTGATAAGTTAGCTACAAAACCAGCTACTTGAAAATCACTATTTTCGTATTTTTAAAATCAGTGGATGGGACTATAGTCTCTTGATAGGGAAGAAATTGTGTGGAAAGTGCATGAAAATTAATTTTATAATTAGCAAATCTTTGTCCATTAAATATACAAACTTTCAGGTCCAGTAAAGTTTCAACATCATCAGAGTGGCCGTAGGCAAGGGGGCAGCAGGGCAGCAAACATGCTTGCAACCTTGAAAATAAAGACATCTCCATTTAAGAACAGAGGAATTGTGAGTTTTAAGGAAGGACTTTCAGATGATGGATGCATCAGAAACAGAGTGTTTATTCCTCTCCTTAGAGTTAATGGCAAAATTGATATCAGCAAATAAATAATAATTTGTTTCTTGAAAAAGAGTGAATCAGCTTTGTGTTGGTTCTATCAAGCCTCCACCCCTGCTCAGCACTTTGTATTCAGCAGGAACTCCATGATGGCTAAGCAAAGCAGAACAGGGTAATTAAGTCGCTCTTTCCTCTGCCAGAAATTAAATAGCTCATTGTTCCAGTTTAAAGCTTCCTATTTCCTCCTTACAGAGGCTGTGATATCTTTTTAAACATCCTGGTACAGGTAAAATGAAAACTCTGGAGCTTAGAAGAATCTTTAGTTCCCTGTTTACTGTCAGCATTTGATTGACCATGTCCTAGGGCTGGCTAGTCAGCTGTTGAAAGAAAAGACTCTGGGTGTCTACTCCTCTGCCTCTTCCTTCAGAAACCTCTATTACTTCTCATACCTTTCCCATAAACACTTCAAAAATCTTGTTCCTTGTTTTCAAGGTCAGTAGTTGGTTAGAGTTCAAATATACTAATAAGAATAGTTTTGTCAGTGTGATTTCCCAGAGCTTTGTTTCTTACTGTCTGACGTGCCCCCAGCAGCAGGGTCTTGCGTCTCCCTTCCTTCCACCATAATCTCATCCCAGACAGTCCCTTCTCATCTCTCTTTGTGTCACACAACCCAGCCTCCACCCTCAACAAAGTCCTCAGCTCCCCAGACACCAGTGTGGCAAAAGGCAGCTCATGCCATGTCCAGGTCTGAGTTTGGTACGTGCCAGTCAGTTGGCCAGTCAGTACCCTGTGGTAATGGCCAGTCAAGGGGGCAAACCACTGGGCCCCCCCTGCTGTGCCTCCTGCAGTGAGTACTGCCCAGCATCCCACCCCACATCTCCTCCACACACCAGGCCGACGTGCAGGGACATCCTGAGACTTCTCGCCCTCTGTCAGCTGTCATGGCCAGAGAGCAGCGGCATTTTCATCGGTTTCTTTTCCTCTAGAAATCAGCCTAGAAGTAGGTTCTGATTTGAACAGCCTATAGTGGAAATGTGGTCAAATGGCCTGTGCAGGAACTGTTCACAATAATGAAATTAAGATGTTTACATAGTTTCCAAGGTTAAAAACCCACTGCAATGAATGGGGGAGGTACCACCTTGTAGTAGATATTTACTTGATTTTTCAGACAGAAAAGCTGTTTTTACTTATTTTTGAAAATTTAAGAATGTTATTGTGCTGTCAGACAGAAAAAATAATAGAATGTATTTTAAAACAGACATAGAATATACATAAAAAGAAGATGTAACAAAACTTGAGAAATGTTATGAAGAAAAACAAGATAGTATTACCATAATTACATAAATTACTTAGTGGGTGACTTATTTTGTGATCTGTATTGGAACAAGTGAACCATTTGACTCAGACAGTTGGATGATTAATTTTCCAGTCTTCAGATGTCCTGCTAGCTGTCATATATGTATCACTTGTGATATACTTGGTTGCTGCAAAAATGCTCAAGACAGGTGAGAGACCCTTTTTCCTTTTGGAAAGGATTATGGATTCTTCATAGATGTAAAAGGCTCCAGTCACAGCAGGGCTTGGACATTGAACTTCAAATTAGCAAACTGGTGACTGTTAAAGTAAAAAATACCTTCATAGAAAAGTAATCATAAACTCATATTTATATGTAAATGTATTTTCAGTGTAATATCATGTGCAAAATAAAGGTCTACATTACACTGGAAATAATTCACAAGAAAAATCTGGTTTTAAAGGAGTATGTTGAACTTTAAAAGCTTTTAAAGCTAGTTAATTCAAAGTCCCTTGATTTTTTAGATGAAAAGACTTTTAAACAGATTTTAAGACTTTTCATATATTTATAGATATTTTGGCATACACTGCATTTTTCCATTATTCTTACTTCTTTCTACTGAGACTCTAGAGTTCTGCATATGAACTAGGCAAATTAAGCCCTGGCCCAACTGATTAAAAAAAAATATGTTCTTTATAATACTACTATATCCAAAAAATTCTCCAAAGGTATAATTGCAACTTCTTTTGGCAAGCATCATTTGAAGTAGCTGAATTGAAATATGAACATGTCTTCATCCCTGTTAATTATTCTGGAATAGGAAAATCAGGAAGAATTTTATGTTATTGTATGTTCATTTCTGCGTGATTCACATTTTCAAATTAAGCATTCAAAAGCCTTGCTCAGTTTCAAGTTCCCCTTGTCTAAGTACGACACAATCCCAATACAGTTCCTATCCAGAAAAATTCAAAGGGAAGGAGACTGATGTTGTAAGATGGTGAGAGTGCGCAATCCTGTGAATGTCTCTTTCATTTCCCGCATGAAATATCAGGCTTCACAGGTAAGTAAATTACTACTAGGTTTTAATCCATCAAAGCAATGCAAGTTTGAAAGCTGCGGCAGCGTGGGTGGTTGCAGGAACGGGGCTGTTGCAGGGGCGGAGTATGCCATGCTCTGCCCTCAGCGCGGCAGCAGGTTACCCTGGGAGCTGCCAAGGTAATCAGAGCAAGGACCTGGGGGCTATCCAGGGGCTCCTGCCCACGGGTGCCTGGTGAAGTCAGAGGATAAGGGACGCTGTCTCTGTGCAGATGCCTTTCCATAATTCACTGCACTCTTTTCAGCCTTGCCAGTCCAGGTATTAATGGGGGACTATGAACTCCATCGCAGAAGTAGACCTCTGTTACTGGTACGCTTTGGAAGAAAATCAAAGAGGTAAAGAAGGGTGGCCTCTTATATCAGCTGTTGCTTGTGCATGTGATGCCAAAAAGGCAGTGCTATGTACAGAGGATGGGTGCTGCATAACACTTGATGGTCCTGGGATCTTTCTTCTAGTTCTGCCTGGACCTGTTGTGTCACTTGGAGTGAATTTATTCCTTTTTCCTGTTGTTTATCTCATCCTTCAAACGATAAATTCCTCAGTGCACTTCCTGTCTGTCATCAGCTATCTGTGCAGAGCCTAAGAGATCAGGTTCTGAATATCCTCCTGTCCCATCTCAGCCACCACCACCCTGACCTGCAGACACCAGCGGGGCTGGACAGCCACTCTGTATCTTCTCCCACCACACCATTGGGTTTATATACTTGTGATCTGCTGAAGCAGCAAAGGATACATATATGAAAGAAGTTTAATACGTGGGAAACCACACAAATGTAATGCACGCAAAAAACAAACTGCATGAAGACAAATTAATTTTGGATTCCAGGGCACTATCTTGACACACTCTATGGCATAAAGTGCTTCTGCAATCTTTTCTGAGGCGGCTCCCTCAACTGAGCATGCTATGTACAGTCATTTATTAACATTTGGTGAAAGTCTGTAGGGAAACATGAAATTAAAAGTCACTTGGGCTGGTATGCGCTGATGAGAAAACATGGTTTTGAATTTCAAATAAAGCTTGCAGGACTACAGAAGACTCATATAAGCAATTCCCATATTAGAGGGCATCTTCCAGGAAAGCAATTAACATTCCACCTCTAGTGTTGCTACCACCGGAGAATTTAGATGCTGACAACCATTGACAGCTGCTTACTTACTCCATTTCCCCCTTGCACACTGAGTTTCCAAGTATGAGTACTGTTTTCTTAACTTCAGCCCTTTTATTAGCAATAATAACAATGCTTCGGCAAGAGCAATTACAAAGCAGCCTCTTGAGAGGCTTGGCACTCATTTCCTCTCATGCTAAATATGTCAGGATCTGTGTCACATACACTTTGACCAAAAAGTAGTTTAAAAACTTCCCCACAGCGATTTATTGTTCTGCCTCTATCAATTAGCAGACATCAGGACAGTGATGGGGAGGCTACGCACAGGCTCAGCAGGGCAGCCACATTCCAAATCCAGTGTCAGCATCAGACAGGGGCTCTGATGGTGCCTCCTGGCAGGATGAAGACTGTGCCTGTGTGCGGGGCGGGGGGG
>NW_020799097.1:21614673-21637318 GCF_003259725.1 Athene cunicularia
GGGGGGGGGGGGGGGGGGGGGGGGGGGGGGGGGGGAAGGTAGAGATATTTCCCATAGGTACTTTTCATATGGTATTACTTTTCTCAGAATGGTATCCCAGACTGAACATTTAATTTTTTTGTGATCACTATGCTTATAAAATTTTAAAAGATATACCATCTTAGTAATGAAAATTAAGACGTAACCAGTAACTTATTTTAAAATTCAACCAACTAACCTCAAAATCACTTCTGTTAAACAATAGAGAGGAACAAACATCAGGTAGCATGTTATTTCCAAACAGGTACCTTAAGAGAATGCACTTTTTTCAGGTCCATGGACAGTTCCAAAGAAAATGCAAGGCCTGGAGCTGAATAACAATTTACTGGTGTCAGAAAGAGCTTTCCAAATAAATAAGCCGAATGAATGCTGAAAAATCCAATTTTACTTAGCTGAATAAGATTATACATACCAGTTCTGTATTTCCTGTTAGATTCTTTAAAAGAGCTCTGGAAATATTGTCTCAAAAATTTATTTCAGGAAGAAAAAGGATTGTTCTCAAATCCTAGGCTATATTACAGATTTATGGAGATACTTGACCAAGACACAGTTATTATTTTGAAAGTAAGATTCATCTGCTCCAGTACTTACCCTTCTTGTTCTAGCAGGATCTTTCCTTGTCCTTCTCTTCTTTCCCTACATATTACCACCAATCATTTTAATTAAGTTGCCAAGGTTTTTCCTTTTCCTTTCTCTAATCTCTGCTATATGAGTGAGCTCACCCAGGATCAGATTAAGCACCAGAATATGTTCAGTAAATAGAATATATTCTCAGCCTTCAGCTCCCCATCCACTGTTACAAACCAATCCCTCATTCCCTTAAGACAGCACCTGAGGAAGAATCTTCTGTATAAAAGACTTTCAACTGACGCAGACTCCAAGGGATAAGATGTCAAAACAGTGCATTGAAGGGGGTACATCCCATAATACTCATATCTGTTCATACCATAGCAAGGTTTATATTCTGTGCACTGCTCAAATGCCAATTCTGAAACTTGTTTTCTCTTTCAAAAAGCAGAATTTAGGGTTTTTAACTTATTACCTGATAACATTTTAGCTACCCAGAAAATTAAATGCTAGTGGCACCCATAAACTTCAATAAGAGCTTCAGAGATATGTCGGACATCTGTTATCATCCTCAGCAGATCCAGCAGCTTCCACTGAACTCTGTCTCCTTTGTATCCTAAAGATCAAAAGTTCTACTTGGCCCATGTTTAACAAGAGTTTGGCCTCTTCCTTTACCTTCTCTGCAGCTATGCACTGTCTTTTATGTGCTATCACAACTACGACAAATTGTCAAATGAACTGACCCAGAGCACTCCACATTTTTGCGAACTAGAGTAGCTGCATTTTGCCCTGATTTTGTACACACTGGTGGGTTTCCCAGAAGACAGAAGGGCAAGTTAGCCTTTGCTTGATAAACTTCTGAAAACCCAACAGAACCAGCTATATATTTTGCTCATCAGAGAAGCTGGCAAGTTAGAGTAATATTTTATGGTCATATATGGACCAAAGTACTTCACCATTACCCTCCCTGGAGTCTTTTCACAAATAGACACTCTATTTGGGAAATATATATATACTCTCCCTATATATATGCTATATATATATTGGCAAATCAGATGGTTCCAGGCTTTGCAACTCAGTTGTCTTTGCTGTTTGAACAGTCCCTGGCACGTGGGTCCCAGCTGACTAGCAGTCTCCCAGCCCATTTTGGGTAATGGTTTGGCAGGTGGCCTGCCCCAGAGCGGGGAGCACATGGTCCCTGTGGTTGGGAGGATGGGCTAGTTCAACACTATGTTTATGGGCTGCCTTAGCTGTTCAGCCCTAATGCTGGGCAACTCTAGCACACTTAATTTACTGGAATAGATGAAACCTGTTGGTTCAAATCTCTTCTATAAGATTATGTTATAACACAGAGAAAGTTCATGTCATTTCAGCGCTCTGGAGCAACACCAGTGTCCCTCTTCCATGTAGGAGTTAGACCCTGTGCTCTGGAAGTTGCATGCCAAAAACTTGTTAGCCTGAGCCACTGCAATATTCTGCAGCTGTTCTACTTTGCCTTGCAAGTTAGTCAACTCCCAGCATCAACAGGTATAAAAACCAGCTTCATAGCATCACTCTGTGCTGAACCAAATTAATTGCCAACACAAACTGTGATTTTGTTCCTAAACTTGAATGAATCTGTTATCAGTTCATACAAAGGTAACTGAGAGGGAGAAGGAGGACTCTTTCTTTAATCTTTCTTACAACTTGGTGCATTGAGGAATGCACAATTCAGAGTGGAGAAGCCATCAAAGGAAAGGATGCTTCATCTCATAAGTCAGGAGGGAGCTAAACCCCAGGTTTTTGAAACCTTTAGTCAAAAGGAAAGGTGACAGCGAAGCAGCAGCCACCACAGGACAGCTGCAGCCCTGTCTCTCTCTGGTTGCCAGAATGTTACCCAGCTGTGCAGGCTTCCTCGTCACACCGAGCACTGTACCCGGGAACGCTGGCTGTGCCCACACAGGTCTGCAGGACCCTCTGAGACAGAGCAGTCCAGCAGCTCCTCCATGCCATCACTGCAGATCCCTGTGCCCCATTAACCCCCCTGTGCCAGCATTGTTCCTCTTTCCTCACCCCCGCATCTGGCACTGAAGTTGATAAACCTGTCTCCTGCCATGTCACTCTCCCTTCATAGCTCTTCAAAACCATTTTTTTAATCCTGAAGTTTTTATTTATTTATATAAAAGAAAGCTGATCTCATTGAGCTGTAGAGTTTCTGTGGGTGTGTAATGACATCCTGATGACTGCAACCTGTAAAAGTGCCTACACTTGTTTAATTTTAACCACATGAACTACCGTGCCGAAGTCAATGAGACTACACTGTGGGCATATTTAAGTGCATCTGTTATTTCAGGGATAGCTACTACATCTGGGGCATGCACACCCATTTAGATGAGAGAACTATTTTAATATTTTTCATGCAGTAGAGCAAAGCATCTGTTGTGTCCATGTGCAAAAATAAATACTTCTTGTAGTGAGTATTTGCAGTTGATCTTTAAGGATGGCTGTTCAACAATATAACGCCAAAGCCCAAAATGGGTGGCAGCAAGTTATGACTTACTAGGGAAAGAACCAGAAGAGAACCATGGTCCTTCTACAACTTACTTGGGAGTCACCACCACAGGTGGACCTGGAGTCATTTTCCGTACTCGGATGAGTGCAGAGATTATAATTGTTCCTATAGCCTCTAAAAAAATCCCACACAATTTAAAAGAGGTTAGTTCAATTCAGTGGATATAAATTGACTAATAATAGGCACCCTGGGCTACGAGTCTTTCCAAAAGTCCTAAAACAAATACATTTTTCTCCCTGTGTAATGGTATCACATCCAGGAGAGTGAAGAAGTGCTACTGGTGACAAGAGCAAGACAGTAGCACAAATACATTGGGGTCTCAACATTGGCATCATTATATATTGCTACAATTTGGTACTCTATATAAGGTCTGAGAAACAGTGGAGGCAAGCTGCAGTGGTACTTTTTGTTGTCATACACCTTTTCCTGGATCTACTGTACGTCACGTAAATGTAGTTAGAGTTATCCAGACTAGCTTTTCATCTAAATGGTGTAGAAACTGAGTATTGTAGGCATTTTTTTAAATGCCAAGAGTAAAATGACTGTATCTGCTAGATACGGTCATTGCTCCATTTACCATCCACAAAATGTTTTCCAGTTTTATATAATCATTCAACTTTTATGACCCCACTGTCATTGTAGAAGTAACACACTGGTATTTTCTATTATGCATTATTTCCAGATATATGAAATAAACAGTTAGATGGCCTTTTTCTGTGTTGTTCCTTTTCTATGAATTGTTTTTAAACTTCTACAGCAAATCCCCCTGTCAGGTACTCAGTCACATCCCAGAAAATAGTGTTGGGTTAGTTAAGGATACTACAGACTCAAAAGTGTTAGAAATAAACAACAGCCAGTAAACAGATGTAATTTTTGCTGTAGGAATTTCATGCTCTATTAATACATATTTCATTAAAGCCCAAGGCTAGAAGATCACATCTTAAGTGCCAGATTATGGTGGAATTTTATGTTAATGTCAAACCCCTGCCATCCTTCATTCCACTGTGTGAAGACCTTGCCTTCTGCAAGGGTTTTATGTCCATTGAGACTTTCCCTAAAACCTCTCTTTGATACATTTTACATACATTTTTCATCTGTGGGATTTTCCCCTCTTTTATTTTGTTTTAATTTTGCTCAGCAGTGTTGCTCAGGAGAATTTCTGAAAGTGTCATTAAAAAAAAATTCTCCAGGTAGTCCAGAAAAAGCTGCAAGGTCAGCATAGGATAAGCCACCTAAGGAGAAGCACAATGAGGGCAAGCTATAACTTAATGAAAACAAATGTGCTTATACCTGAGGGAGACAGAGATATGACAGTATGTATGCCTGCCAAGTTCCTGGGTGTGCTCTCTAAGCATCCATTACTGGCCCTTACCAGTGACTGGACACTGGGCAACTTGAATCTTTGATCTGGTCAAGTACTGTCTTTCATATGGTTTTATTACACCCATTTTTGTCTGCTTCAACTCCTACAACATCCTTCTCCTGTGATCATTAAATTAAGCCTCCTACTTTCACACAGCGTATCACTTATGTGTAACTTATACCACCATTATATATGTACCTATGAATTTGGCTGAGAAAACAGCCTGGTTTTCATCCTACTTAATTATGGGCTGGCTATATTATACATCAATTTTTCAGCATCTTCTAGGAGAAACAAGAAAATCTCTTTAAATATGTGATGTGATATGGTTTATGTGTCTGCAACCTATGTAAAGGTGCATAATGCCCTTATATGTAAAAAAAAAAAAAAAAAAAAAAAAAAAAAAAATGGTGATCATATCTTCTAGTTAGGCTTCAGTTAAAGAAAAGTGAGCAATTAACTGTCCAAAGAATGTAATTAATAACCCTGGTCAAATAAACTATGATTAGCTAGCTGACAGCTCCTGGCATCCTTTTCTTTCTTGTAGTGTATACTCACCCAGAATGTCTTTAAAGACATTAATTACTTGCGTTTTTTACTATCTAAAGATCCTCTGTTTGCTGTGGGATTTTCTCAGCTAGCAGACCTAAATTCAAAGAATTATGGACAGCTGAAAATAGAATGGTATGAGAAACAAAAAACACACTATGCTGACAGCACTCTAGGACAACTAGCACATTGTGAAACCCAACAAATAGCCAAACATAAAGCACCAGATATCTTTGGTTTGTTGTTTGGGTTTTTTTGTTAAAAAATACAATTTCTCAGGATGAACAAAATATAGAGAAATTGAGAAGACTGAAACATAAATATTAGCTCAAGGAAGAAAGATGTAATGCATTTTACGTAATATACGAGATATTGTAGTCTGTATGATGCGGACTTCTAAAAGAGCATTGGTTATATGAGGAATCCAGGACCACACTAGCCTGGAAAGAAAAGGCTGAGCTCAAGGCCAAATGTAAAATAATCATTGACTGTACATGCACTTAGTGTAATCAGGCAGCTATAATCTACCCTTGTATTAAATAACCAAGCCCTACTAGATATATGAGCAAACCAAAAAGGACAAAATATTGCTCACTGAATGAGCAGCCCTGCTGCATCCCAGGTGGTTCCTCCTCTTGAACCTGGAAACTGAGTAAGCAGGTGGGAAAAAAAAAAACAAAAAAACAACCCTTTCAGCAGAGACAGAAATTTAAGCCTTGATGGTAGAGAAATAACAGACAGAAGAGAGAGTCCCATGCCCACTGCCAGGGCACCATTATCTAAAAATATAACCAGAATAAACATCAAGATTCTGATTCTTCTAAGCTTGTCACAGGCCAAGGCACACAAACATGAACTGTTCTGTTAGATCTTCTGTCAGACCCTCATAAAGAAAAGGAACAAATATCTCAAGTCCTTTTTCATGTCCACAAGACAGCTGGCTGTGGATCAGTTGGTTATAAAGGCTATGAAGGAGCAGCCCTCAACCCCCTTCATTTTTGTGACACAGCCGCTGAACAAAGTGTCTTCTCAGTGTTCCTTCAAAAACACTGTGGTCGTTTTAAATTCCCAAACACGGTTGGGTTTTCTCTGTGAGTAGTTCTGTACCTCACTGGCAACTGGCAGAGTGACAGGGTATCTTCCAGAAACACAAAGTCTGGAGATTTTCTCTTAGGACTTCTCTTTATGAGAAGGTGGTCCAGAATGACAAGTTGCACTGATTCTCAGATGGACAGTTTGTTCAAAAAGTTCATTGCCTCATTGGTGAATTTTGGAAATGAATTAAATCAATATGCACAAAGCTCATAGTGTATGTCAGCAGAGACCAGCACCTTAGCTCACACTCAGTGCAGCAATAATGTGCATACATGACTTCCAGATTAGAGCTAGTCCATGTCTGCCCAAACCAAGCAGGGACATGGAGAACAAGGTGCCACTGACCCCACTAGTACAGATGTGCCCAGAACAGGGAACAAGGCTGTCCAGATGGAGAGCCCCTTACTGTGCTAGTTGCTCTGCAAATTCACACCTTGGTTTTCTACAGAATGTCTTTTCTGTGAAGGCATACACTTCGTTGGTGCGAAAAAGACTCAAGAGGACTGCCAAGCTAGTCAGCCATGGCTGAAAACACAAGGCAGAGAAGCATGTCGGCAGTAGATTTGAAAGCCCTCGGCTAAATGATATTATTATTTTAATAGTGACACAGTCCACAGGCTGCAAGACTGCATAAGAACTGAAAATTGTCAGTTGTTCTGTTTTAAACTCAAGATAAACCAGGACCAAAAAAAACCCCATCAAAAATCATAATATTGTTGTTATGGTTATTTGCTGAAACTTTTTTTTTTTTTTTTAATTCAGGACAGGATTGTGCTAATTGTGCCCGTGTCACACCCTGGGTGAACTTGGCAGCAGTGTCAGGAAAGGACATATTATGAAATTGCCAAAAGTCCTGACCAAAGGGTGAAGCACAGTTACATGACAGGAGCAGTGGTGTGGGAGCAGGGTTGACTTGAGAGCCTTCCCAGCTCAGCACCAGGGCTACACCCAGCATCATCCTTAACAGGCTTCTCCGTGCTTCCTCCTGAAGCAGGCATATTCCCAGAAAAGTTGCAGGTATTGGCATAGAAACCTATCACCTGGGCAGTCCTGATGCAGTAAAAGAGGTAGTACAAGGTACAGTTCATTTCATAATAAAACAGGTGTCACCAGCAAGCAACAGGAGAGCAGAGGGGAATGACACAGGAGGACTAATTCAAATATAGAAGTCTACAGTGTTGATGTTACAATGGGACTGAGTTCACTAAGCACAGGCATCTGGTGTCATCTGAGTCACAATAGGATGTATAAAGTGGCCTCATGGAGCCATCAAATATGGCACATATCCCATAGTGCATCAATGTCCTTCCAGAACAGCAGTTGGAAATCCCATGGGTTAACCCTGAAGCACCTCAAATGGTGCAGGAGGCCTACATTTAAGCAACTAAACTCAGGTGGACTTTAGGGTGACCTATATGATTCTCTAGTGATTGTGTTGACTGGACGTCCATCGAGCATGCGTGCAGTTTAGATTCATTGTACATCCATGAGGACACTTAATATTTTGTCTTATGCTGAATCCCACCAGTACTGTTAGGTGAGATGAATCCAGCCATGGAGTCCATGTATATGCATACATAATAGATTTTTAAAAATGCATCAGTCATAGGATTTTGGACTTTGTTGATCTGAAGGCTCACTGCAGCACTATGGAGATATGGACAAAGACTAAGCGATGGTCTTTCCCTTCAGCTTACATGCCAAGTTTTGAAGATTTAAGGTCAAACACACAGTCCCTGTTCAGAAAGACCTAGTTTACAAATCTGCCTTGACAACATAATAGACCTTAAGTGGGCTTTGCACAAGCCCATCAGATATTTCTGCTGGTTGCATTCCAGCAGAACATTGCATGGATAAATAGCTCAAAGGAAGCATTGTTCAAAAGAGGAGTTCAGCACCTTCTACTAATCTCAGTTACTTTGATACAGTTAAGTGATAAAATTATTAAAGCCAATTGCAATATTTTGAGATCAAAATCTAAGTGACAACAGAGTTTTCTCTCTTTTACCCTTATTCCTTTCCAACCCCCACACTTTGGAGAACTCCTCCTACTTGACAAAAACACATTGTTTCTGCTGGCTCGTGAGAAAGCTGGAATAAGGCCCTGATTAAAGGGGAGTTGTCAGGGAGCCTCTGTGTGTGTCCTCAGTGACCACAGACCAAATGGCCACAACCTGTTCTACAAACAGTGCACTAAAGGCTAAAGACAACCAACTTAGAATCCCTTCGCTTGAAAGCAAAACAAAACTTGCGTGACTTCTTACAATGAAGTTAAAATTACCCATATCATGCTTTTAAACTAGATCTGTTCCCAGGAATGAATGATCTAATTGAAAGGAGTAAAGAAACCAGCTGGAGGATGAACTGGATTGCAGCTGTACTGAGTGGGGAGTCCCTGGAAGCATCCTGCTTCCAGGAGCCAAGTGGGAACATAGCTGCTGCCGTCTCTGGAAATTCTCTGTCGACAGCCTCCCTTCAGCACAGGGCACACACAGAAACATACGTGTCCACAACCACGCATTTGGAGAAGAGCAACCAGCTCTGTCAGGCACCCTGAAATTAGAGGCTGGACCTCAGTTGCTACCATCCTGGAGAATGTCAGGCCAGAACCTGCTGCTCTGGGGGACACAAGGGTAATGTCAGCAGATAGAGCAGTACAGGTGGAACACATCCACCAATCTGCCACCCAGACTGGACCCGGGCCCATCAACTTCCTGCTAGTAGCTGGGATGTATGGCACTCTGGTCTACTTTTATCAAATAGGATCCAGTCCAGGAAATCTAAGATCAGTCCAAACTGCAAATCCAAGTGCAGTAAAAGGAGATGATCGGGAGACTGGGCTGAAAAACCCACACCTGAACTGGATTAAAATTGATGTAGACACACCTATAACTGAGCTCTGTGTGCACGAGGGCCCTTCTTATGCTTAGCCATCAGATATGGCGCTTTTCTGCATCCACGTTACTATTTAAAAATGAAAAACCCATTTTCACGGCAACTAATCCATGTGTATTTTTCAATGTAGATGCTCTCTGTTCTTTGAGAGCTCCCGTTTTAAACACTGTGACCAGGACACAACTGGTTATTTTTATTCTGAGAGGGAAAACATTTATTTCTGTTGCAGCCTGAGACTCTCCCTGCAGAGCAGGATCCTGGTGGAGGACTCCAAGTGTCCCAACCGGGTGGCACGAAGCACAAGCCGGTCCGTGACATGGCAGTGATAGCAGCCAGCTGCTCTCTACAGGGGACCATCTGCTTTCCTCCTGGAACAGCCGAGAGACATGGAAAGGGCAGAGAGCGCCAGGGCCCCAGCTGGGCAGCCATAAGCACAGAGGGGAAAGCAAATGCTTCTCATCAGGGCCCAATTAGCACAAGCATGATGGGGGAGACTGGTTTCCCTGCAGGCTGCTGAAGGCTTGGCCAAAGACAACAGTGAAGGATCACCGTGTGATGAGAGGGACAGAAGTAACAGAGGGGCACAGCTGAGAGGGAGAAGGGAGGGGGAAAGATGGACAGCATGGCTTATGTGCTCTGACTGAGATAAAACAAAATACCAATCATCTACGCCAGTAAATGCATTTCAACCTTCCCCAGCACAATGTTTAGTCCAATGGCTTTGCCAATAATCTAATACTCCTTACCTCAAGTCACGCAGTGCTAAACCAGGGATGAATAGTGATGTCTTGCTGGCAAAGAAAGTAAAACCTTGCTGCTGTTTTGCTAGTGAATGCAGCCCCATTTCCACGGGCATTGCCGTGATTTCTCATGTTGAGCCACAAAGAACTGCATACTGTGTAAACAGTGGTCATGGGTCAGGCTTCAAAACTGTGCAGTGTACACCAGGGCTGTCGAATAGACCCTCATCACAGAAATGTAAAGGGGCAGTCTGGTTTCAAATGGAAGGAAAATTCATATTCATATGGAATAAAATGCATTCTTCACTGCAGAGGCCAGTACTGGCTTTGGAGGGTTGTAAAGCCCATTTGGAAAGTAGGGGGGGACTGATGTAGATCACAGCCTTCATGTGGTGCCCTCCCCAAAGGGTGAGTTTCAGTAATGCTGTATTTATACTCACTGACTAGAAACATGAGACCCACACCAGGTAACAGCTCTGCTAGCAGAGGGATTTGGAAGTTTCATCATGTATAAAATTATTTAAGTGTTCATTAAAAACTTTGCCTAATATCTGTCTTCTGTGTCTGAAAAAATGAAAGTTTCTGTGTCTTTTTTTTAACATGCTCTGTGCAGCAGTATGGAATTGAAAGTTGATTTTGCCAGCTGACATCCTTGCTGACCATCCCTCTTCAATCTCTAAAATCCTTTAAAACATAATAGGGCAACTTAGTGACCAACGTGTAATCTCAGCCTTTTCAAATAATAGTGTAGGAGCATAAAAGGCACAGTGCTGACATTAAAGCTCAGAGCTGCAACTTAACTCTTTGATATGTCATATCAGTTTACATATTCAGTGTTAGAAATGCCTAGATAATATTAAAAAAAAAAAATCTCTCAAGACAACAGTAATCCAATGTGTGCATGCTTTGTCTACAGTACCTTTAAGCTTCTAAAAAAAGTTAAAGGCTAAATTATACTTTAATAATTAATTTAGTTTAAAAAATTTAAAAATATAATAATTATAATTAGTTATGTGGAAAGTTAAGCTCTTTACAGTACTCATCTCCTTCCAAAAGCCTTTGTAAAGGTTCAATAAGCACTGACATCTTTGGCTAGCTTGACAGTTATTTTTATTTCTTGAGTGATTGTATCTCTAAGCAAACAAACTTGCCTGGTGCTGCATGTCCTTATCTCCGACTGAAGCCCGTAGGGACTGGATGTGTTTATAATTTAACAGCATTCAGTGATACATCACACAGAAAGTCTTCATTTTTGCATGAAAACCTATCAGGAGGACACACTTTTCACCATCTATAGCCTATCTCTTCACCCCTGCCATGATCATATAATTTTAGTTGGCTGAAGCAGCAGGCTCAAAAAGGAAGGAAAGAAAGAAAAGCTGGGAACATTGTGGTCTGGCAGATAATTTTGATGTTCTCAACAAGTCTGTGCAAGCACCAAGTGATTCACAAATGGTTCAGCAAATGTTGGCTCTGCTGAAATCAGATCAAGGCCAGTTCCAAGTGCCACAAGGAAGCACATGAAGCCAGAGCCTGTGCTGGATTTGCAGGGGCCCACTGCGGGCGCACTCCTCCTCTCTTCTCAGAGGGCTGTCCCCATTCAGCAAAACATCTGCAGTGGTTGGACTTTGCCCTTGCAGCCTCAGAGGGGTTTAGGTCAGGAAAAGAGATGGTGCTAATCTAAGCGCTACCCCATCTTCCCCCCACCATGCATCAGGGCTGACCGTGCAAGGTGCTGAATGCCCACAGTGCACAGAGACACCAGGAGACACAAGAGACTCAAATTTTGCATGACTGAGTGTGTCAGTGCCCATTTGCACACCATCTTCCTCTGCTGAGAAAGTGCTTCAGTTCAGTTTGGGCAGGATGCTCAGTGGTACAAAATTGGAAGGATCAAATTTTCTCTGAAATTGGGGTCATTAGGAGAACCACACACAGAGTATGTAGCCCTCCTTACCACCCTACCCCAGATTAGAAAATTTACTAATTATGGGGGTTTGGAAATACTTTTTTTCCTGGTAATCCAGAATGCTAACAACAAAAACTATCTGTTCATTCATTACTTAGTACTAGTCTTAAACGAAAGGATTAAGGATTTCATCTTTTTTCTACAACATACTGTATGACTTGAGTTTGTGTATTAATCTGTATTTTCTTCACTTTCATAAGATGTTAGACACAGATCCTGAATAGACCAAGAGAATAATTAAACATTTTCTTGTGATGTGGAAAAAAAACCCAAACAAAAACTAAAACAAACAGTTTCATCATTAAAAGATTTTAAAAGTGGTTTTGTTAGGGGTGAGATTTGGGGGAGGGGGTAGTGAATATAGTAATGGAGGCCATTTTCTAAGGAGAAATTTAAAGTAATTTTGTAATTACTATCTGCAGTTACTCTTTAACTTTTAACAACAACAAATGAGTTTTATTAGGCTTACATTACAGGTCTCTCTTTAAGTTCAGCTGGTACTAAAATAATAGAGACTTTCTATTCAAACCCAAAGAACAATAAACTGAGGTTATTTTTCTCTCCAGTGAAGGCTGACTTTCATTGGGGATAAATAATTACTTTAGACTATAAAGAAATAGCATATCACATTCCTTTATACGTTGGTTGATTTTAATATTCCTATGAATTCTTTATTTTATGCCTGAAGATGTTCTAGGTAATTTACAGACCAATTTAATACACAAACCAGAAGCCTAAAATCTATACAGAAATATTAAACAAATGAATCATGGTAAAAATGGGAATGAAGCATGACCAGCAGGTCAAGAGAGGTGATTTCTGTGCCTCTACTCTGCTCTCAAGAGACCCCACCTGGAGTACTGTGCCCAGCTCTGGGGCCCCCAACATAGGAAGGACATGGACCTGTTGGAGCAGGTCCAGAGGAGGCCACAAAGATGATCAGGGACTGGAGCACCTCCCTTATGAGCACAGGCTGAGAGAGTTGGGGTTGTTCAGCCTGGAGAAAAGAAGGCTCTGGGGAGACCTTATAGCGGCCTTCCAGAACTTAAAGGGGGCTACAGGAAAGATGGGGAGGGACTTTTTACAAGGGTGTTAGAAGTAGTGATAGCACAAGAGGTAATAGCTTTAAACTGAAAGAGGATAGATTTAGGTTAGATGTAAGGAAGAAATTCTTTCCTGTGAGGGAGGTGAGGCACTGGCACAGGTTGCCCAGAGAAGCTGTGGCTGCCCCCTCCCTGGCAGTGTTCAAGGCCAGGTTGGACGGGGCTTTGAGCAACCTGGTCTAGCGAAAGGTGTCCCTGCCCATGACAGAGGGGTTGGAACTAGATGATCTCTAAGGTCCCTTCCAAAACAAACCATTCCATGATTCCGATTCTATGAAGTAGGTGCTCAAGAACATCAAATTATCAGCTCTTTTAATTTTTTTTGCCTTGTTCCTCTTGTTCTGCAAAATCTGATTGGTCTACATAATCCTTCCTTGCAACACTATTTTTATTTCTAGGCCATAATCTGCTGTGGCCTCACAGCTGTCCCTGCTTGGAACAGGAGGTTGGACTAGAGACCTCCTGATGTTGCTTGCAACCTCAATTTCCCTGTGATCTTATGATCTGTGATGACTCCATTTATCCCCCTCTCCAAGTCAAAGCATGCTCATGGGTTACATCTACACTGTCAAATCCTTCAGGTCGTGGGCTGACCCCAGTGCCCAAGGTGGAGAGGGACACTGGTGAGTGAAAGCAGACAACCCATACCACACTATATCTACAGCCTATCTACACCCACACCCACCCCCCCCGCTCTGAACTGCTGTGTTACTCCTGAATCGTAATTATCATCTGCGTGAGCAGAAAAGGGGTCCTTCTGTCCAAAACATCTGAAAAGTAGATCGTATTCGTCCACAGGGGTGAACTACCCATGCTGGAGACTTCAAGTGCCTGCCCAAGAGTGTAGGGTTCAGCAGATGGAGGGCAGAAGGGTCCAGACCTGAGGCAGCCCTGTCCATGCAGCCCTCTGGAGGGGCTCCAGGGGTGAAATCTCTCTGAGCAGCATCCAGGGGACTTGTTTCTCCCAGAGAAGGCCAGCTGGAGGGCCCTGAGGCAGAGCCAGTGTGGGAATGAGAGGATGAGTGCTCACCTTCCCTCCCT
Source organism: Athene cunicularia (assembly GCF_003259725.1). Taxonomy (NCBI): domain Eukaryota; kingdom Metazoa; phylum Chordata; class Aves; order Strigiformes; family Strigidae; genus Athene; species Athene cunicularia. Next base: position 21,628,586 of record NW_020799097.1, read on the forward strand.
GGCTCCCTCATATCCATCAGGACACAACCCATCCCTTGGATTAGCTCACCACCATGCAATTCAGGCTCTAGCAAAACCCCAAAAGCCTTGGACATCTACTTTAGAAAACCAGGAAATGTTTCCCTTTTTATTTTTCTCTATTAAAAGATATCTTATGAAGTCTTAAACATATAGCTTGGTTTATAGAGAGGATGCCATAAATAAGGCTCCTGTACCAGCTGTTCTTGCAAAGATAGAAAATGACAAGAAATAGGTAGAAGAATATTTTCTGACAGGTAAATTCCTGGTTGGACACTGAATAGTTATAGGGGATAAATGATTAAAATCTCCAACACTTCTAGCTCTTTGAATCTTCTTTCTTGGGGAAGGAAACAGGAGTGGTGTGGGAATCCTTGCAGTCCAGCAGCCAGAAGTGGACTTATCCCAGCTTAAACTGGGGTTGATCATCTTGCTGGCACATGAGTGAATGTTTTGCAGAGCAGGGGTGGAGCTGTTTGTTGAAGAAATATGGACCACTGATTCCCAGAAAAGCCCTGCATTACAAATAACTGTGTGATTCTGTCCAGAGCAGCTGCCAGGACACCAGCATGATAAGATCTGACTGAATCTGTAATTTTGTTTAACATAGACGTTGCAACATAAACCTAATGAAGCTTGAATACTGGGGCTTATGTTTATTTGTTTTGTATAGCTTTGGAATTGATATAATTATACAGAACAGCTAAACTGTTTTACCTTCATTATCCAAGATGTTATTTAATCTTCAGAGTCAATCAGATTAAAAGAAATCTGTTATCACTTTCAAGATAAATTCTTGTAAATCGAGAATTTGTAGTCAGGTCATCCCAAGAGTATTGGGATTCTGTTGTTATGCAGAGACCAGGTGATGTTGGGGTGCATTTAGAAGGACTGTGAAATGCAAAGGGCAGGGCATTCATGAGTTTTGTTGGACATGGCCCGATTTCACAATGTAAACAACTGTGTCAGAGAACCCAACACAGATGTTTCCAAGCTTAGTTAAAACACAGCTCTGTAGTGTAAGAGAAACTTACCTATCTCCCTAAATCAAAGCTGAAAATTATTAAACAGGCTCAGTCAAACTCAGAATTAGTATATGTATAAAACTGTTTCATGTTATAGTGAGTATCTAAAGAAGGTCAAACAGACAAGGAATTATACTGAGGATTTAGAGTAGCATCTATGGGTTCAGACTTACTCTCTGGCCCCAAGACTAAAACAGACATGATTTGACCACACCTACATTACCTCTCTTGTTAGTCAAATAAGATACTTGGAAATAGCCAATAGCCTGTGCTAAGTCCCCAAGTTAGGCGAAGGAAGTATAGCCTATATATCCCCTCTGTAGATACATACAGATCAGACTGCAGGCTTCCTTTTAAGCTTGGAAGATATTTGCCTTTTATATCTGAACTGAACAAAAGCCCTTTAGAAAGTGACAAGGCAAACCACCACACCTTCAGAGACAGAGTGACTGATGACCATTAAATATAAAGGTTTGTCCTTGGCAGGGGAACTGTCTTGATAAATTAGTTCATTTTCTCATCTAAACTCCAAATGGAGCTCTTGCATCAGAGAACTGAAGGAGAGGTGAAAACACCTAGAAAGGGGCAAGTAAACAAGCTGCAGTAATACATATAAGCACATTTACCAGTTCTTATAGATTAGTGTATTTCTTGTGCCTACAACCGTAAAAAGCGTTTGGAGCTCCAGGAGTCTCCTTTAACCATCGCATGTCCATGAAGAACTGAACTGCACACCCACATGCTAAGGGATATGCGAAAGATTAAACTCCTCAAAATCATAGAAAACCACCAGGTATGTCAGCGGGGAGGAGCACTGGCTCCTTCTGTGGAAAGGCAACATGCAGACTTCATTCTCCATTAACTCTGCTAGAGAGACCATGCAAGATCTCTTCCAGATCTAAATTAATATATAGGAAGTACAGATAAAACATTACATGGGGAAAGAGGCTAAATTTTGCAACCACTGATAAGGAAAATTGATTGATAGATAGCTGTATCTTCAGACGGCGCATTTCATAGACACAAAAAATCTTTAGGAAGGAAGCAATCATGTTCTCAACCAATTTATTATTAAAACTTAGACAAGAGATGATGGGGTTTGTATGCTTACACACATCTATACAAGTTCTGATACTGTGTTCTGCAGGTGGTATCTGCAGTGTTTTGGTGCTTGACTGACAGATGCATTTCTTTAAACATTAGGAGCTGTGTCCATGATAGTGTTGGACAAATTTATTCAGTTACATTTAACAGGAACTCTATGATGAGCAGTGATTTTTTGTGTGTGTGTTGACATCTTCTCTGTAACCAGATTTTGAGAAGCTGCCCAGCTCCAAACACTGCTGGAGCCTGACAGATACTGAAAAGGTACAGCGTGTCTGGCTGCCATCTTATAGACCACTGGGGTCTTTTACGGTTCTCTCCTACCAGAACAAGGAAGCAGACCTATGCTCAGCTGTGGTGGAAAATGCTGCAGTGCCAAGACTCCCCTGATCATTCTCTTAAGGAAAATGTGTCAAAATTTTTGCCTTAATATAAACATTTGGGCTTAGTGAATCACCACTTGCTATAAAACATTCAATATATTCTATAAAAAATGAATTAGCTAAATAGGGAATGGTATTTCTAACAGTATCTGAGTGAGGCAACACCTATGTAAGCTGGTAGGACGTTCAAATGTCTGAAGACTGAACTGAAGGTAGTTCAGTTAATATGTATCACTAGGATTTTCAACTATTAATATTATCCTGTTGTTTGATTTCTAAATTAATTTTCTAAATAGTGGAAAATGAGACTGGGAGAGATTATAACAGCCTGCACAGTAGAAGAGCTGCAGTTTTTAGATATCATATCGTGATTTGAACCTACCCTTCCAGAGAACACCTTGACCAGCATTGAAGGTGAGACTTTTTCAACCTTCCCTTTACAAATCCTTCCACTTTGCAAGGCTAACTAAAAACTCATAGGGTATCTCCCACTTCCTAGGTACATGGACCCTAGGTTATAGAATTAATATCTTCTGCCTACTATCTTCAGTAAATTTCTAATTAGGCAAGCAAAATAAAACCATTTTCAGCAGCAGAATCTGAGTGACAATGAACTACAGCACCCAGATTACAGCTACTGTGTTGGGAAGCAAGAAATCTGGGAGGGAGAAATGGCCTCATGTGCTTGCCAGGTGAGTAGCCCAACTAGCAGGGTATAAATTTTATTTAACAGACAACAGCCAACTCTCTGTCAGAAGCCCAGTATTCAGCAACCTTTCTTATGTTTCCTAGTCTGGTACATGCATTCTGAGAGTGCCCATGTGTGAGAATAAGCAGAGGAATTTGTGGGACATAACATGTGCTGAGTCTCTGAGCTCCTTGACAATAGATGTATGATGGTGTTTGTGCCCATGGGTAGACATGTAATGCCTCGGCACCACAACAGCAAAAAATTTGCACAGATTGTTTTAGGCATATACAGGGCAAGGAGACAGCAGAGAGAGTTTTGAGGATCCCTGTGACATGAATACTGGAAGTTCCCTAAAACAACAGGAGTCTGTATGGCTTTAAAACCTTCATGGGTTTTAGCTTTAGATTAGGTGAAAGGGCTTTTCCATGACCAAAGCTAGCTATACATGAGACTAAGCTAACAGTACTTCCCCAGAGGAAAAGTGTGTGGATAAATATGCTGATGAGAGAGATTGCATTAATGCTGTCTGTAAATGCATGAAGTACTTAAAGAAGTGCCCTGACCCATCCCTGTGTTGGGTGAAGTGACTGTGATGAGCTTGGTTGGTTTTGTAAAGGGCTTTGCAACCACTAAGAGATGCAGTTTTACAACTGCAAGCTATGCCTGTGGTTACAGAGGAAGACTGTGGGAACATTTATGCAACTTACATGTGACAGAAGCAATAGGAAGAATCTTTTACTGAGTGCAAAGTTATTTTAAAACATGTAAAATACATTCATTCATAAAGGATTTCCATGTAAAATTCAAAGGATCCCTTTCTGGATCAAGCAGAGTTGTTCTGGAAGTTAACTCATTTATTTCATCTGCTGTGTTGTAGCTGTATTTTATTGTGAAAACTCTGGCTTTTCCCCATCCTTTTATAGATTCTTAATGATCTAGATCCCTAGACAACATGTTAAATAGATAATTCATTTTAAATCAAAATACTCAGTCTCAACAATTTAACACACATTTAAATATGTTAAGTACCAAACTTGGGTTGGATTTTTTTGCTTTCACGTGTGTTAGACATGTCAGAGGTGTATGAAAAAAAGGATGTAGTCGAGCCTCAGATGTACTGCATAAGAGGGGAAGGGAGCATGCCACGGCTAGCACCTACCCCACTGGCACTGCCTGGAGTAATGCATGTTGCATTTGTCCTCCCTTTCATCTCTTGCTCTCCTTGTGTTGTGCCATCACTTTTCTTCTGCTCTTTGTTCTAATAAGGTTCCCCATATGTTGACACGAATCACTGCAATGTAAATTACACAGTCCTGCTGAGATCCACGATGTTTCTTCAAGCTGGAAAGTGGTACACGTGGGGTTTCCAAAATAATTCAAAAAAAAAAAAAAAAAGGCCACTAATGACAACTGTGAACAAGCTGGATTGATTTTAGGAGGAAGATGTTTTCTGACTAAGATGCTGAGTTGTTTAATGAAGCAAACAACCCAAAATTACAGGGGTGGGAAAGGAATTGATAAGCAATCTGGCAGTAGTCGAAGAGGCTAAAAGAGGACACAGAATTGATGCAGGTCTGCCTCTACCAAAATGTTTGCTGTACAGTGCTCAAAGTCCTGAGTCTAAAAATTCTGCCTGAAGATGTACAAGCACGCATATATCTTCTGTTGTATGAATCTGAGGCTGAATCATGACCTTCACTGCTTTCATGTCGAAAGGCCTGAAATTTTCCCACTGGAGACAGCTGGTTTGAAACTGTTCATTTCCACTTTGTGGCTGCTTTACATTGCCCGAACAGGACACCCAGTGGCACCACTAAGTATGTTACAGTGGGAGCAAACCACCCCTTGATTCGGGCTGCTCCTGCTTTTCAGACAACACCTGAGTCCAGCCCGGAGCTGCCCTGGGGAAGAGACCTCAGTCCTGGACACAGCTGTGGGGGGGGGTCCAAAATGGGAACATCCCATTTCTGTTAGGGCTTGAGCTCTCCCTTCTTCTTTCTTCTCCTTGTTTTTTACCTCCCACTGCCACTGCTTAATTTTTGCCCTTTGATCACTATAAATCAAAGGAGTGTCACTGACACTGGGAATGGGGTGGGAGCAGTAGACAGCAATGACCTAAGCTTTGCACACATTATACCTTTCACCTGCAGTCACGTTGCAGCAGCTCTCATTTACTAGCTTTCCAGTCTCCAGCAGCAAGAAAATGTGCCCCAGAAACATCCCTTATTAATTAATACAAACAGAGTAAGAAGTGATTTGTCTTACCCCAGATAAAATTCAATTGCTTTGTATTTCGTGATAAATTTAAATGCTAGCTGACTCAGGTGTTCTGTAAAACTCCTCTTCCGTGGGAAAACTCATCGTGTCAGCTAAGGCTTAGAGTGGGCAGGATTTGCTTCTCTTACCTCTGCCTAAGGCATCAATGCCAGAAGGAGACTGATGCCAGCTAACAGGCTAAGGATGGGGGCTGCCGTGCCCACTTTTATTTCCATTTTATTGTGTGCAAGCCTGTGCTGGGCCAGGGGCAAAGCTGGTTTGCTTGGGGCTCTTCTAAGACACTATATTTCACTCTGCTTTCCAAAAAGAAGAAATAAAATGGCTCTCTCTTCTTTGAACATTGTAAGACTGTATCCATAAATATAAGAGCTAATTCCAGGATATATAAATATCATATAATATTTCAAATAACATAAACATATTTTAATTTTAAATGTATTTAAGTTCTTCAATAGGTGACCTAAACATACTTAAAATATTGCATAACCATGCAGCTGCTATATTAACGTACCTTATCAAAGGGGAGACAAAGTTGAAAAATTTTGTTGCTGACAATGTTTTCTGGCCCTGGGAAGACTCCCACTTTAAATATTGTAGTCATCACCCAGGATTCACAGGATAAGTATCTCACATATCGAGAAAGTCAGCTGAAAAGAGCTGTTGTAATTTTTCACGAGAAATTTCTTATGACATGCACTTTGTGGAAAATCAAAACTCACATTTTCCTTTGTCAGTAAGAGAGGGAGGAAATTGGTTGAAAATGAAAAATGTTCCATCAAAAGTGTCCAGGTTTGTCTCTCAGGCGTGCCTTCAAAACCCAGGAAATTTTAAGTGAAAGGAAAATGTCTCTTCTTTTTTTTTTTTTTTATGTTTAAAAACCTTTTTTTTTTCCATCCAAAGCAATCAGTATTTTTCAATTGGTTTTGTACATCAACTCTAAAAAGAAAGCTATTGCCCAGTGACAAAACTATATAGTATCTGCTCTTGCTAGTGGCTTTTGCACTATGGAGTTGCTTAATAAGACCACTCTTACTGATACTCAGGTATAGTCATTCTTCTCCTTATTTCAAATGAATGCAAACAAATTACACATGAGATTTTTTTGTAAATTCTTAAAGCTCAAAGATACAAGGTACAAGAAATTGAAACAAACACAAATTAAAAACCATGGAGGGATGTGACTATATGTTGTTACATTATACAGTGTCATAGAACTCCAAGGAAAAAGTTGAAGGAAAAAATTAAGATAAATTTGTTAATATGGGGATAGGAATGAAACCTTAATCTCATTACTACATTCATCACATTTATTAGCTTACTGCTAAGATTCATTATCAGAAGAAATTAGCCTTCTCTATAAGCCCAGCCTTCCATGAAACATTTAAATATGTAATCATATTACATATTTAAACTACACTCTTACACATCTGTGTACGATCTGCTTTAACAGGGAGGAGTCCCTGGTAATTAACTGTCCTTATACTTTTATTACTATCATTTTCTGAGGACATTAATTTTTAGGAAAGATGTTACGTGAACAAGCTCCACTTGTATATCTGTAGAAGAAAAAAAGTTCTTTCTCAAAAAATATGCCCATTCTACATATCCACAAGAATTTCACTCTAAGAGATCTCAAAGTATGTCTCAAGTTTCAGTCCTGATTCAGGCAAGCATCCCGTCTGGGATCCTTGCTGTGAACATGCAGAGGTATGTGTTAAGGGGCCTTGGAGTTCAGATCTACATGTCCAGGAAGAAAGAGGATGTAAAATTAAGGGGGGAAACAGTGATAGAACCGTGTTGGCAAGAGAATATTTCTGCTCTGTGTTTTTCTAAGCAGATCTTCACTGAAGAGCTAGCCCAAAGTCTTACCCTAGGGTTGCTCTTAATGCTTTCCTGTCACAGTGAGAATCTCTCTCTCACTGTTGTGCTTGTCCGGGGTGGCAAGCTAAAATGTGGCCAATATTTTCAGCATGACTGGAGACTTCTTTGCGTTCAGCGCAAAGACAAAATCGCTTCATGCTCATAACACTCAAAGATGAGCATACAGTGTCCTGCAATATGTTCAGAAGATTGGACCATGTCTTTCATGGTCCCTTGGGCAATAACCCAAGGTTATTAAAATCCAGTCGTTTTAAACTAAAAGAGGGTAGATTCAGACTAGATATAAAGAAAAAAAAAATTATGATGAGGGTAGTGAAACACTGGAACATGTTGCCCAGAGAGGCGGTAGATATCCCATCCCTGTAAACATTCATGTTCAGGCTGGATGGGGCTCTGAGCAACCTGATCTAGTTGAAGATGTCCCTGCTCATTGCAGGGGACCCAAACCATTCTGTGATTCTACAAAACATACCAGGGTTCTGGTAGCACACAGAAACCAGGGAAATACCCCCACAAAAGGCAGGCATGCGCCCAGAGGAGTGCAGCTCCACTGAAATCCCAGCTGCTCAGGACACGTTTCAGTAGTTTGTACCATCTTATGCTTGAAGGTGCCACTCACATGGCTTGACCATTTAGGTGATGACACAGCATCTGGGTCCAGCCATCACAGCGGGGCCCAGTCTGGGTAGCCCCACTCTTGGCAGGGGATTTAAGCACAAAAGCTGTTGCTTTCCCACCACAAAGCAAAGCAGTTCCATGCACCAGAGGTGCCCAGGCCCCTGACGCCTGCTCCAAGTGGGTGCAGAGGCGGACACATACCGAACTTTTGACCTACACTTCCTTGACACTAACCATGCCCAGTATGTTTTTTCTCCAGCCACGCAGCTATGAGCAAATTGTTCCCGGTGGCAAAGGGGTGTGCCCTGAACCTTCATAATGAGGACAGGGAGGCCTGTAGCCCATCTCTCCCTTTGCGATTCCGTGATTGTAAAGATCAAATGTGAGTCAATCGCCACAAAAGCATTCTGTACAGAAGTAATAGGGGAAAAAAACAAAACACCAACCCCCCAAAAAAACAAAACCAAACCTATGGGTGAAAAACTGCAGATATAAACTGGCTTTTGTTTTCTACGTGAGAAGGAAAGTTATCTGTACTTCAGTTACTGGCGGGCACGGAGGAAGTGCAGCTCACCTGAGATCACGTGGGTAACGGCTGGACGCCCAGACTGCCCCAGGCGATCACCTACGGTCTAATTTTCAGGTGTTTAAATTACATCAGTGGCTGCCAGCGCCGGGCGGGCGCTCTGCCCCCGCAGGGCCAGGGCTCGCCCCCTTCCTGGGGGTGCACGTTCCT